>NW_025423300.1:0-189317 GCF_020497125.1 Mauremys mutica
TAAAACCATGGACTATTCCTTGTGACAATCTATCCCACAAATTCCACTGACCTCCCTTGTTTTCTTTGCCTGCAGTAGGGTTTCCAGTTCCGAGACCTGATGTGATCTCTCAGCTGGAACAATGGGGAAAGAGGCTGTGGGTCCAAGTCATCCAGGGCTATGAGAAAAAAGTGGACTCCCAAGAGCTGCCTGACACAGGTTGGGAATTGGTTAAACCAACTCAAAAACTGTCTCGTTGAATGCAGGAAACATTCGGGATGCCCTACAAAGACCTTGTGAGTCTCTCCAAGTTTCAAGATTGTTACCTGCAGAGGTGGAAATCATTATGGCAGTTATCACTCATTGCTTCCCACCTATTCGGGACTGACAACTGAGCAGCAGGTACTCCCCATCTCACTTTCCCCTGAGTGTTTATGTGAGATGTGGATCAAAAACTGATCCCTTCCTCTCTCCTCTGGGGAAGGGTTTGGGAAAAATCAGCTCCTGATAGGATTGATCTTTCCTTGCACATATTTTGGTTTGTTCCCTCCTTTTTTCAATCCTCTCACTGATATTTCCTGTATCTCCGGTGCAGAGTGTGACCTGTGTCTGGATTCTCTCTGTCTCCCATCAGGTGATGGGATGGTGATGTGCGAATGTGGAGGAGAAAACCCCAGCAGGAAGAATGCTGAGAAAAGTAGAACCACATAGGATGTTATCAGGAAGATTACAAAGGGACACGATTCCAGGAGTTTGTGCACTCCCAGAAAAAGCAAAAGCCCTGTGAGACTCTTGCACAGGCCAGTAGGAGAACTTCAGTAGGCGCACTCAGACACTTATTCACACGTGAGAGAAACAAACTCTGGAAGAGACCACACTACCACATGCCATTGAGTGTGGAAAAAGCTTCAGTCGAAGCTCAATCCTTATCACACATCAGAGAATACACACTGGAGAGAAACCGTACACATGCTCTGAGTGCGAGAAAAGCTTCAATCTGCGCTCAAACCTTATTGGACATCAGAAAATCCATACAGGAGAAACGCCCTACACATGCTCTGACTGTGGGAAAAACTTCCATCTGAGCTCAACCCTTCTCACACATGGTAGAATCCACACAGGAGAGAAACCCTACTCCTGCTCTGAGTGCGGGAAACGCTTCCATCAGAGCTCAAACCTTGTCGCGCATCAGAGAATCCACACTGGTGAGAAACCTTATGGATGCTCTGAGTGCGGGAAACGCTTCAAGCAGAGTTCACACCTTATCACACATCGGAGAATCCACACAGGGGAGACGCCCTACACGTGCTCTGAGTGCGGTAAAAGCTTCGGTTACAGCTCAGTCCTTATTTGACATCTGAAAATCCACAACGCCTTGACTAGGACTGACCAAAGATTTTTTTTTTTAATCACATTTCTTAATTCCGTCATAGTGTTCTTTGCTCCATCTTCACCGTGGTGTCTCTCTCCCCCCAGATGAGTTTCCTGCTTCTGCCTTGTGTAGCTCACCCTTCTTTGGGATCAGTCCTGTGATCTTCTCTATCAACTCCTTTCCCCTTTGAATTGAAGGAGTGTGTGCCCCTCCAGCCAGGAATGTTCATCAGTCTCCAGGTGACGTTTATTGATATAATCTGGGACCATATAGAACATGGTTGTAACCAAGGTCCTGTAGTGGCACCAAATCTTATGTAAAGGGGGTCATATAAGGTGTCTAAGACCAGGTTATGGGTTGCTGGTTATGATTATGCTGTCTGTATACATGTGTCATTTTTAGTTGAAGTTATGAATATTGGCTCTATCCTGTCTGTATTTCAAACTTGTGCTATGCTTCTGGGTGATACCCCAGACAAGCTGGTGTTAGCTCTGCCTAGCCTGCTTGATGTCCCATTAAGGACCATCAGCTACACAACTGACCCATGGAGAGAAGGCAGATACGCCTTGTAACTCAGCAAAGTATGCAGGGGACTTTTCCCATGTGACTCCAAACTCCATTTTGCTGTAATTTTCCACAGTAAGGACAAAGAGGTTCTTACACCTGGAAAAGAGACTATAAAAGCCTGATGCCTCATCTCCATACTTGTCTTCAATCCTGCTTCTGACCTCTGGAGGGACTTTGATACAGAACTGAAGCTCTGCACAAAGGACTGATGACGCATCCCAGCGGGGGATGTTCTCCAGAGACCTTGATTTGAACCTGCAGTTTACTCCATCACTGCTACAAGCCTGAACTAAGAACTTTGCCATTACTGCATGTAATTGATTCAATTTAACCAGTTCTAACTCTCAGCTCTATCTTTTTCCTTTTATGAATAAACCTTTAGATTTTAGATTCTAAAGGATTGGCAACAGCGTGATTTGTGGGTAAGGTCTGATTTGTATATTGACCTGGGTCTGGGGCTTGATTCTTTGGGATCGAGAGAACCATTTTCTTTAATTGGGGTGTTGGTTTTCATAACCATTCATCCCCAGGACGAGTGGCAGTGGTGGTGATACCGGGAGACTGGAGTGTCTAAGGGAATTGCTTGTGTGACTCGTGGTTAGCCAGTGGTGTGAAACCAAAGTCCTCTTTGGCTGGCTGGTTTGCTTTGCCTTACAGGTGGAAAAACCCCAGCCCAGGGCTATAACTGCCCTGTTTAAGCAATTGGTCCTGAACTGGCACTCTCAGTTGGGTCCCACCAAGACCGCATCGTCACACCCAACAAGCTACACTGAGGCAAAAACTACCTGTGCCTTCCATCCACTAGGTTCTGTACATGGCGTTGGCTGCTCAAGTTAGTCATCTTGGTGTAAAAAGACAATTATAGTTTGTAGAGCAGATGCAGCCCGGGTGCAGGGGTTGGCATTAGCTTCCCCCGTGACCTGACCTAAACTCCATCACTTTCCCTGGTCCTAAACAAACCCTGAGCATCACAGTTATACTGTTCCCCCATTTCACAGCAACTGTTAGTCATCGAGTTCCCCCTTTAGGAACCAATTGTTTCATTCTCAGTTGCTCTGATGTTGGTTCAGGTTGTGCTGGGGAGCAGATATTTTTACTACCATTTTTCTCACTAAAAATATATTGAAACTATAACAAAGTGCAGGAACAAGGCAGGGATAGGGGAAAAACGTCATTTCTCCTCTATAAACAGCAGAAGAACATAGGGAATCCCTCTGATTTACCCTGATTCCTCATCACTATCCCAATCTCCCTGTTGTTCAGCTTCTTAGGTCTATATTTTTTCTAAAGGGCTGGGAAGAGGATTCCCTCGTAAATAACTTGTAATTAAACAAAGTGCCCCATGCATTTGGCTACCAAAGCCGTTGTGGCCCAGGCGCTTGCAGTAGGTCGCTCCTGAAGAGATCTCCTTCCTCGTTAGCTGCATGTTGCCTATTTTTTGGGAAATACAATCCCTAGCTAGGTAGAGATGGGAAAAATGGAAGTGACATTTCTGTTCAGCTCACCCTGGGAGATTATACAAATGTGTAGAAAATGAAATCCGTGTTGAATGTGCTATAGCTGCAGAAAGATACCTATTTTTAATAGAGACCTGACATTTGTTGTCTTACAGGGATTCTAAGCCGCACCTGAATTTAGTCCCTAATTTAAATCTGTGCCACCAGATTAAAGAAATAAAAAGGCACAGTAGGGGGAGTTGTACCTCACTATCGCTACTGATCTGTTGTGCGGTTGGTGAAGAATTCTGTGCCAGATAAGTGTGAAAATTACTCCAACGAAGGTCAAAGATTTCACCAGAGCTCAGGTAGAAATTGCAGGTACTAGTGGTTGATTTTCACCCCAGAGATGGATGCTGTGGTGACCTGTGGCCCAGGTAAACTATTTTTAGAACCCTGCTCCCTACTGAAGTGGCATTGATCACACTCCTGAAGGACGCCATGATTAAATTGGGCCACAACTGTCTTTTACCATTTGGATCCAAAGTTAGATGAAGCACAGAGAGAAACAGCTGATTCCTTCAGAGCCATTCCGTGCCTACGGGTCCCAATCTGGCTGCCTTGTTGGACAAGAAGCACTTCTCTGCTGGCCAAACAATGGTAGCCAATGGGGGAATGTATCAGATGCGAAGCTCAGACTGCAGGATACTTGAATGCTGAGTCCCAAGGCTGTGGTTTAGTCCAGACCTGCACAACTCGTAAAGCGGCGAGGGCCATATTACTCCAAAGAAAACAGCTGAGGGCTGAAACCCCACCCAACACCCCCCCCAGCACCGCCCAGCCCCTCTGAAACACAACCCACCCTGCAAAAACAATGCCCCCACTGCCGCCTAGGCCCCCCAAAACAATCCCCCCCAAGTGTCGCCCGCCCCATGGAAACAAACCCTCCTTCCCCAGCACCACCCTGCCAAAACAGCGGTAATGAACCTTGGTAATATGTTATAGGGAGTCCCTAAGGTAGTATAATTAAGGTAAAAGAAAAATGTCTCTTTGCTAGAAGTAGAATAAGATCTTCCCCCCCCCTCCCCCCTTGGTAATCAGTTGCCCTGTGGAGTGAATGAGGTGGGACTGAGGAAGGCGTGGAAGGCAGCACCTCCAGACAGCTGCAACCCTTGTAGAGGGGCTGGGAGCCCGACCAGATCAGCAGAACAGGTCAGCCACTGACTCACCACTCAGCTCCTCAGCCCCCCTCGCCCCCCACTCACCTCCTCAACCCCCTCCCCTGCCGCTGTCTCACCCGCCCACTCGCCTCAGCCCCCCACAGCTCACCTGCCTGCCCGCCCACTTGCCTCCTCAGCTCTCCTCCCCCACCGCCAGCTCACCTGACCCCCCTGCCAATGCCCACCCGCTTGCCTCATAGAATCATAGAATCATAGAATCTCAGGGTTGGAAGGGACCTCAGGAGGTCATCTAGTCCAACCCCCTGCTCAAAGCAGGACCAAACCCAACTAAATCATCCCAGCCAGGGCTTTGTCAAGCCTGACCTTAAAAACCTCTAAGGAAGGAGATTCCACTACCTCCCTAGGTAACCCATTCCAGTTCTTCACCACCCTCCTAGAGAAACAGTTTTTCCTAATATCCAACCTAAACCTCCCCCTCTGCAACTTGAGACCATTACTCCTTGTTCTGTCATCTTCTACCACTGAGAACAGTCTAGATCCATCCTCTTTGGAACCCCCTTTCAGGTAGTTGAAAGCAGCTATCAAATCCCCCTCATTCTTCTCTTCTGCAGGCTAAACAATCCCAGTTCCCTCAGCCTCTCCTCATAAGTCATGTGCTCCAGCCCCCTAATCATTTTTGTTGCCCTCCGCTGGACTCCCTCCAATTTATCCACATCCTTCTTGTAGTGTGGGGCCCAAAACTGGACACAGTACTCCAAATGAGGCCTCACCAGTGCTGAGTAGAGGGGGATGATCACATCCCTTGATCTGCTGGAAATGCCCCTACTTATACAACCCAAAATGCCATTAGCCTTCTTGGCAACAAGGGCACACTGTTGACTCATATTCAGCTTTTCGTCCACCGTAACCCCTAGGTCCTTTTCTGCAGAACTGCTACCCAGCCATTCGGTCCCTAGTCTGTAGCAGTGCATGGGATTCTTCCGTCCTAAGTGCAGGACTCTGCACTTGTCCTTGTTGAACCTCATCATATTTCTTTTGGCCCAATCCTCTAATTTGTCTAGGTCCCTCTGTATCCTATCCCTACCCTCCAGCGTATCAACCACTCCTCCTCAGACCCCCCCCCCCCCGGCTCACCTGCCCCCCCCCGCTCACCTCCGTTCCTCCCTCCCCGGCTCGCATACTCACCCCCCACCACTGCCCGCCCGCTCGCCTCCTCAGCCTCCCACCCCCGTGGCGAGTGATGACCTGCCAAAATCTTAACAACCAGTTCCCTCCTCACCCCACATGGGGGTTGTGGCCCACTCCGGCCCCCGGGTACTCAGGCTCCATCCAACCCCCCACGTCCCTTGACACCCCCCCCCCGGGACCCCTACCCCATCCACTCCCCTTCCCTGTCCCCTGACTGCCCCCTGCCGCCCCATCCAACCCTCCTCTCATTCCTGATGGCCCCCCTGGGACCCTTGCCCCATCCAACCCCACTTCTCCCTGTCCCCTCATGGCCCCTGGAACCCCTGCCCCTGACGGTTCACGCGGGAAGCCTGGGAGGGCTGAGAAGCAAATGGCAGCTTCATGCTCAGGCCCAGGGAGGCAGAGGGGAGGTAGGTGAGCTGGGGTGGGGAGCGGTTCCCCAGTGCCCCCCCCGGGTTACCTGCTGCGGTGCGGGCGGCCCCCCTGCCCCAGCTCACCTCGTCTCCGTCTCCACCTTGCTGGGCCTGAGTGCGAAGCCGCCACACAGCTTCTCTTCCCTCCAAGGCTTCCTGTGCGAACAGCTGATTAGCAGGGGGAGGGGGGAAAGCGAGGCGGGGCATTCAGGGGAGCAGGCAGAGCGGACGGCTCACCTGCCCCCCCGCCACTGCCTGCCCTCTCACTTCCTCAGCCCCCACCCTCACCTGCTATTGTGTCCTACAGGAGGCCTGTGATATGCAGGGGGTCAGATTAGATGGTCCAATGGTCTCTTCTGGCCATAAAGTCGACTCATTTCTGAAAGACTGAGTGTAGCATTGGGAGCAGCATCTGATGTTTCCCTGTCTAGCCGGCTTGCTGCCTAGAACGAACGCTCCTTGAGTGGGGTGATCCACAGGGAGTAGCTCAAACCTGCAAAGTGCCTGGCCAGGGGCAGGACATTAGCCCAGCAAGGGAGGGGTGTGGCAGTGACATCACAAAGGCCTTTTGCAGGACATCAGCCTATTGGTCCAAGGTGGTGGGGAGGTGGTGACCTCACAGAGAGATGATGACATCAGCCAGGCAGGACAGGGGTGAGGGGCCAGGGAAACCTCAGAGACCCCTGTGGCTTTGCTTCAGCAAGTCTCCTTCTCCAGGTCTCTCTTTGAGGACTGAGAGAGTATTCGGGTTCACGGACGTGAGCGCCAGGAGGAACCTCTTTCGAGTTTTCTCCTTCCCCTTTTAGTGATTTTACTAGAAAACAGCCATCCCTGTTTAGAAGGTAAGAGCCTCCTGGAGGTTTGAAACCTGTTCAGTCTGATCCATCTGGTGACAGGTCACTTCCCTTCTCTATACCTCAGGCTCCTCCCCATCTGCCCAATGGGAAACAGGGACAGTTCTCGAACTCTGGGCAGTCGTGAGCCTGAGTGAGATAAGGGGTGATAAAGCCCTCTGTGAAGGAGAAAGGGGCGTTTCAGGGTGTTTAGCACCAAGGAATTCTAAAGTTTGCTAAAATGTCTAATTTGTGGAAACAAGAAATGGTCAGGGCCAAACTTTTTAACCACTGCCTTTTCTAAAGCCCATTCAGGGGTGTGAGTCCCTGTCTTTTAGGTACCTGGGGTTCTTTGCCAGCAGGAGAGAAGAGGTTCCTGCCTCCATTTTTGTGGCCGTAACAAACCAGGTGTTGTGCCTCAGTTCTCGTCTGAGATCCCTGAAAAAGAACATCTTCCCATCCATGAACAAGACAGGACCCATTTTTAAAAGGGGAACAAAGAGACCCCTGGGACTTACAGACTAGCCAGCCTCACTTCCACAGCTGGAGAGATACTGCAATATATTCTTAAACAATCAGTTTGTCAGCAGCACCTACAGGATAATTTGGCTCTTAGGACGAGGGAGCATGGATTTGTCAAGAACAAATCATCCCAAACCAATCCTCTTTCCTTCTTTGGCAGGGTTCCGGGCCTAGTGGAGGTGGGTAAACAGTAGATGGGATCTATCTCGGGGTTACTAAGGCTTTTGGCACAGTCCTGCAGGACATTCTCACAAGCAAATGAGGGAAATGCGGTCCAGCTGCAATCAGTGTCATGTGGATGCAGAACTGGTTGAAAGCCCAGACTCCAAGGGCCCTTCTCCATGTTTGGTGCTGCCCAACGGAGAGGGTGCACCTAGTGGGTCCAGCAGGGATCAGTCTGGGGTCCGGTACTATTCAATAGTTTCATGACTGATTTGGAAAATGGAGTGGAGAGCCTGCTTCTAAAATGTGCAAACTGACACCAAGCACTTTGGAGCACAGGATTGGAATCCAAAACACCCTTAACAAATTGGAGACTTGGTCTTCTTGAGCCAAACCCCATGGCTGGGCCCCTCTCTCTAGACTGGGCTGAAGTGAAACCCCAAAGCCAGACACTCCTCCTCCTGGGCCGTGCGCTCTGACCTTGAATGGTCAGATGCTGCTTAGCGCTGTCAGAGCAGCTTTGGCTGGGGGATTCTCCCAGCACTTTCCAATAGCGGGAAGGTATTAAATCCCCATTTGCCTGCTGGGGACGGAGCCCTAGAGGGGGGAGCAACTTGCCCAAAGTCCCACCGGAAAAGGAAAACAACCAGCAGTGGAACCAATAGGGGTGTCAGGGTCTTGGAGGCGCTGTCACCCCCACACTAGGGTGGTGTTATGCATCCCCTGCGGCTGGCTGAGTTTCTCCGTCCCTTGGCAATAAGATAGCCTAGAACCCCAACCAGGGTTATTCTATCTGCTACCCAAGATCCATAAACCTGGAAATCCTGGATGCTCCATCATCTCAGGCATTGGCACCCTGACAGCAGGATTGTCTGGCTATGTAGACGCTCCATCATCATTCCACACAAAGATGGACTACAAGCCGTCAGGAACAGTATCCCCGATAATGTCACAGCAAACCTGGAGGCTGAACTTTGTGACTTTGTCCTCATCCATAACTATTTCACATTTGGGGACAATGTATACCTTCAAGTCAGCGGCACTGCTATGGGTACTCACATGGCCCACAGTATGCCAACATTTTTATGGCTGACTTAGAACAACGCTTCCTCAGCTCTCGTCCCCTAATGCCCCTACTCTACTTGTGCTACACTGATGACATCTTCATCATCTGGTCCCATGGAAAAGAAAAGCCTTGAGGAATTCCACCATGATTTCAACTATTTCCATCCCACCTACAACCTCTGCCTGGACCAATCCACACAAAGAGATCCACTTCCTGGACACTACTGTGCTAATCGATGGTCACATAAACACCACCCTATACCGGAAACATACTGAACGCTATACTTACCTACATGTCTCCAGCTTTCACCCAGACCACATCACACAATCCATTGTCTACAGCCAAGCTCTAAAGTACAACCACATTTGCTCTAACCCCTCAGACAGAGACAAACACCTACAAGATCTCTATCAAGCGTTCTTACAACTACAGTACCCACCTGCTGAAGTGAAGAAGCAGATTGACAGAGCCAGAAGAGTACCCAGAAGTCACCTACTACAGGACAGGCCCAACAAAGAAAGGAACAGAACCCCACTAGCCGTCACCTTCAGCCCCCAACTAAAACCTCTCCAGTGCATCATCATGGATCTACAACCCATCCTGAAGGACAATCCCTCACGCTCACAGATCTTGGGAGACAGGCCAGTCCTTGCTTACTGACAGCCACCCAACCTGAAGCAAATACTTACCAGCAACCACACAACAAAAACACTAACCCAGGAACCTGTCCTTGCAACAAAGCCCATTGCCAACTCTCTCCCCATATCTGTTCAGGGGACACCATCATAGGACCTAATCACCATCAGCCATGCCATCAGGGGCTCATTCACCTGCACATCTACCAATGTGATATGTGCCATCATGTGCCAGCAATACCTCTCTGCCATGTACATTGGCCAAACCAGAGAGTCTCTACATAAAAGAATAAATGGACACAAATCAGACATCAAGAATTATAACATTCAAACACAGCCAGAGAACACTTCAATCTCCCTGGTCACTCGATTCCAGACCTAAAAGTCGCAATATTACAACAAAAAACCTTCAACAACAGACTCCCACGAGAGATGCTGAATTGGAATTAATTTGCAAACTGGACACCATTAAATTAGGCTTGAATAAAGACTGGGAGTGGGTGGGTCATTACACAAAGTAAAACTATTTCCCCATGTTTATTTGTCCCCCTACTGTTACCCACACCTTCTTGTCAACTGTTGGAAATGGGCCATCCTGATTATCACTACAAGTTTTTTTCTCCTGCTGATAATAGCTCACCTTAACTGCTCACTCTCATTATAGTGTGGATGGCAACACCCATTTTTTCATGTTCTCTGTGTATATATATATCTTCCTGCTGTATTTTCCACTGTATGCATCTGATTAAGTGGATTTTAGCCCATGAAAGCTTATGCTCAAATAAGTTTGTTAGTCTCTAAGGTGCCACAAGTACTCCTCATTATTTTTGCAGATAAATTAATGGAGGTTAAGTCCATTAATGGCTATTAGGCAGCCTGGGTAAGGAATGGTATCCCAAGCCTCTGTTTGTCAGAGGGTGGAGATGGATGGCAGGAGAGAGATCACTTGATCATTACCTGTTAGGTTCAGTCCCTCTGGGGCACCTGGCATTGGCCACTGTTGGCAGATGGGATATGAGGTTGGATGGACCTTTGGTCTGACCCAGTCTGGCCACTCTTCTGCTCTTATGAAGGGAGGGGCAGAGCCCTCCAACAGAGTTTCTGTAGTGTAGTGGTTATCACGTTTGCCTAACACGCAAAAGGTCCCTGGTTCAAAATCAGGCAGAAACATGATGGCTTAATTTTTCCCAGCTCCTAGTGGCCTGTCCCTGCTGTTGTAGGAGCAGCAGTGATTTCTATGCTCAATAGGTCTGTTATACTTCCCCCATTCCCATTTTTGTCTCCTCGCCCTCTCTGAATGCCTGTGAAGTGGCTTTCCCCCTCCCTCTCTCGCTCCCTCCTGGAATGCTTGTGGGATGAAGGGCTGGTTGAACAGCTGGAAGATCAGAGGAACTCCTAGATAGACAAGGTGTCTGGGACTCTAATTAGGCAGCGATCACACACCCAGAGCATGGACACTGGCTGAGGTGGAGTGTGACCCACCAGATGCAGCCAAGTCATCTCTAGTCGCAGGCCATGAGGAGCAGGTCCTTAAAAGGGGAAGGGGCCCTGTGTTCAGGAGTCACTCACAAGCTTGTACCTCCAGTGAATGCCCTTCGCCCGGACCGCCTGGCCAGTGGTTCGCTGCATTGCAGTTCATTGTGCCTCAGGAAGACTTACCTTCATCGCACTGTCCATCACGGCGCTGTGGGACACTTACCTGGCAGAATCCTGTGCCTGCCTCTTGGCTTCCCAGGGGTGGCTACTTGCAGCCCAGGAGAAGAAGGATGGTTCTGGTGAAAGGAAGACAAGCAAAGCACTGGGAGGAAATTTGGGTGTGGGCTCTGCGCTGGGGGTGGGGGTGGGGTGCAGGAGGGGTGGTGCAGCTCCCAAAGTGACCGGTATACACAACCCTCCGGCAGCAGCTCCTAGATGAGTGGGGCCAGGGGATCTCCATGTGCTGCTCTCTGCAGGTGCTGCCCCCAGAGCTCCCATTGGCTACAGTTCCTGGCCAATGGGAGCTGCAGAGTTGGTGCTCGGGGCAGGGGCAGCACGTGGAGACACTCCTCCCACCCCAGGGGATGCTGGGACATGCCAGCCACTTCTGGGAGCGGCATGGAGGGACAGAGGCAGAGTGGGCAGGGAGCCACCTTAGTGCTGCTGGCACATCTCTGCACACCCGTTGTGGGGGGAGGGGAGCAGAGGGCCTCCATGTGCTGCCTGGGGTAGGGGCAGAGCACGGAGCTGCCTCCCCTCCCGGGTCTATTCCAGGAGTGGGTGGGTGGGGTCTTTTGGCCTGCAAGGTGCAGCAGGTCAGACTAGATGATCACACTGGTCCCTTCTGACCTTAAAGGCTCTGAGTCTAAAAGGGAGAGGGAAGTAAAGGATTTAAAAAAAAAATAAACCAAGCATTGTAATACCAGGATGACTCCAACTGCTCATTATATAGTCCCACCCCTTTCTTCCTCCACTGGGTGTTTAATGACCTGTTGGGATTTGGGACACTGATTCTCTCATTCCATTGATAAACTGAAACAACGTGACTGAAATTAAACCAATTCCTAGTGGAGGAATCATCACATCAGCTGGGAATTGAACCCAAGTCAACTGCTTGGAAGGCAGCTATGCTCACCACTATACCACCAATGCATCTGGTGAAAGTGTCTGATTTTTCACACTTGGTGTCTGGTCACCTTACTTCTCAGCATGAGGCAAATGTCTCTGTGGTCTCTGCCATTCATCGTGGGGAGTTTCCCCACTGATAACAGTTCTTGCTGGGTTGGGAATGGGAAAGAGAAGAGGCCTTTATTCTGTTTCATTCCTCTCCATTTTCTGTTCCTCCCCTTCCCTTCCAGGGTCCTCCCTTCCATTTCAGACTGTGCAGTGACACCCTCCCTTCACCCAGGACTCTCGAGCCTCTGCAGCAGCACGATCCCATGGGATCCTCAGTGACCAAGGGTCTTTTCCAACTTCCAGGAGACCCAGCTTGAGTCTAAAGGAAGCTCTGTTCCTTCCTGGGGATCCTCTCTCCCTTCCTGGAGATCAGGATCATGAAGCCTCTGCCTTGCCTCCTGGGTCTGAATTAATGTCCCATTTCCCACTATCTGCTCGAAAGAAACAAATGTTTCTAACCCAGGTGAGCAGCGTTAATTCAGCTGGAATCCTTCACTCACATTCCTTAGGAGATACAGACTCTCTGTGACACAGACTGACTGGGGTTCATCTCTGCATGTCCCCAATGGGGAAGGAAAGACACTGAGGGGGAAGGAAGAAGCTGGACAGAAGGAGTCAAATGGGGCTAGACCAGAATAGGACATTTTCTGCCTGTTAAAATGTACTAGACTCTAATTGCTTAAAACAAAACAAAAACCCACCAGCTTCTGTTTGAAACCATCAGCTTTTCACAGAGCAGCCAAAGTGGTGAAGCACAGACACACATAACCACCGACAGCCCAAGTTTGTCTAAGAAGCACCTATAGTGGCTCATGCAGGGGGAAATACAGCTGTGGGTGTGAGTTCAGGCCTCACCCAGAGCATTGGTTTTCATTAGCCACGGAGCTTCCCCTACTTGCTTTGCCCAATTCACATGGAAAGTGCCATAGGAGGGTGATGAGAGTAAATTCTAAACTCTGAAATGTGCAGGTTGGCCCAGAGATTGGAATAAGGGGTTTGAAGAGAAAAAGCTCTAAGAGTATAAAACCAGACAGTCTCCAGGGGCAGGTACGGTACAACGCCTCAACAGGGAGCCATTTGGAGGGGTTCACTCCCTCTGTTCAATGTCCTGAGAGGTATTTGAAGATGAAGATAACACCATGGCTAACAGCTGACTGGCACGTCCTGGGTTAAAGAAAGGGACCTGGGTTAATAGTCTGAAGATTTGTGTTACCGTCACTGTCTGACCCCCCTTCAGTGCCGAGCAGGTGTGTACGTTGCTGGGTGGAACGCACAGACTCCTGCAGAGCAGGGGCAGCTGTTTCCATGGCAGAGAGCCTGGCACTTAGGAGACTTTCTACACTTGCTGTTTTGAAGCAATTCAGTAAAATAACGGTGGAGCTACAATGTCTGGTCCAAAATTTCAGCCCCCCTGGTGCAAAAACGCTATTTTAGGATCTACATCGGAGGCTCCCGGCACTAGGACACCTGGCCAGAGAGCTCAGTGGGGGCGTAACAGCTGCTGACTCTGAGGGTCCCGGGCTAAATCCACTTGCAGGGGAAGTGTTTTGATTTATTTGATGGCTAATGAGCACCAGCTACCAGGGGAGAAGCCCTGAGAGTCGCTGCCACTCCAGCTGCTGCTGGGGCAGGGGGGAGCCCCAGGGGGCCAGCTGCTGCTCCTGCCACCCAAGAAGTGCTGCCAGAGGCCACCAAGCTGTGGCTGCTCCTGCTGCTCTCAGGACCGCTGGTCAAGTGGTCCCCGGGCCAGCCGCACTGGCCGCTGCTTGGGCGGTCCCCGGAGCCAGTTGATTGAGTGGCCCTGGAGTCAGCCACTGTGCCCACTGCAGAAGTCACGGAGGTTGCAGGAAGTCACAGAATCCGTCACTTCCACCACCTCCGTGACAGACACGGAGACAAACCCCTCCCTGCTGTGACTGCAGTTCCTGGAAGGAAAGAGAAGAACAGAAAGTGACGAGAGAAAGAAAAAGAGAGATTCCCTGTCACCTCTCTCCCTGCTGCCTCCCCCCTTGTATTCTGTAACCCCATCTCACTGGGTTCCCTGTGCTGGTGCCATGGGGGTGACACTAGAGTTCTGGGGATTTGGGGGGGCTCTTCATTTCTCAACATTTCACACAAATTTGTCTTTGGGCTGAAATTTCTCCTGTTAGGCCTCACAGTCAGAGCTGTACCCCACCCTGTTTGCGGGGGGGTGGGGGGGGGAAGAGGGGAGATGTAAATTGCAGAGCAGGCAGAGAAGTCGCCCATAAAGGGTCATATTGATCTGGTGACTGGTTCTGACCGGGGTCACACGTCCTCTGACACAGGCTCATGTGCAGAACATGGGAGCTCTGGCTTGTCCTAAATGCTGTAGAGTGTGAGTTCCTGGAAAGGACAGGGGAGAAGGAGCAAGAGGAGAAAGGCAGAGACATTGGAGACGAGGAACTGGGGGGAGAAGAAGGAGAGAACAGAGAGACAATAAATGATTGAAGCAGAACAGGTGTCCCAACTCCATCTTGCTCATCACAGGTGTTCAGAGAGACAGGTAGTTTTCCAGTGTCAAGTCTGATCTTTGATTCTAACAATGTGCATTGAAATATCAAGGGGATCTCCACATACCTGATCTCTTCCCCCCTTCCCTTTTTTAGTATTAATTTTTATTTTGACGTGTTTGGCTTAACCGTGATCGTCTCTTTCCCCACCTGTATTGCAATTTGGGGTTTATGTTTATTTTGCCTCCCTGTTGTTCATGTCATTATAATTATAACAGCAAAGGAATCTGCAGGAGCAAAAACTGACTCAAAACTTCATTTCCCCATCATGCCGGAACATCCTACAAGCAGCTCACGCAGCTGGAATCATAACACGCAAGGCCAGGGGATGGGAGATGCAGGTTTCCAAGTGTTCTGTCTTTCTCAGATGACACATTCCAGCCCCTTGTGTGCCTCCATCCTGTATGACCTGCTGGACTTCGACACATTTATTGTCTCATTCTATAGATAATGTGATTGTAACACAATGTGAGTGAAATTAAACCACATCCAGATGAGGAAACAGAAAAGAAAAGCCATTATTGCATTGGCTGGGAATCAAACCCAGGTGAATTGTTTGGAAGACACTTATGCACACCACTATACCACCAATGCAATTGGCAAGAATAGCTTTCCTGCAGGCTCTGTGTGCTGGCAATGGGGTGACATATGACCATGGAGGTAGTGAGCAGGGTGGTTGGACTGGAAGCTGCCTGACAGCTGGGAGCAGAGTTACCATCCCAGAGTGACTGAAAGGGGGCAAAGGTGAAAACAGATCTCACTGGGAGCTGGCCCCACACCTGCCCCGCCCCTAGGAGAGGGCAACGGAAGCTCAACTTCAATCACAGAAAAATCTTCCCTGAGAAGGAAGGGGACAGCTTGTTTTAAAGACCAGGTTTGTGTTTGTTCCTGCTACATACGGAGGGGCTGGGTAGTGCTGATTCCAGCCCCCAGACTCTGGGAGGATAAGGAACAAATTCAGGCTGCCAGTGACCTGCAGGAGGGAGATGATCTTTTGACAGTGACGGACGCCTCGTCCTAAAGGCCTTTGTCTGCCCCCTTCCAGTGACTGTTTGGCACAGGAATGCAGCCCCCACTCCTGGGTCTCTCCTGGGGAAATAATGTTTCTGTGCAAAACACCAAAGCTTTTAACAGAAAAGAAGAAAAGGAAATGGCCACATGATGGGACTAGGACACAAGGAATGAAACACAAGATCGTTCTCCCATGTGCATTGACTTTTAACCTTGTTTGTGGTGGTGGTGTATCCATGTTGGTCCCAGGGGTCCTCTGGGGCGCCGGGCATTGGCCACTTTCGGGAGAGTGGGCTAGATGAACTGGTCTGACTCAGTGTGGCTGTTCTTATGTTCTAACTGCTGGTTATGGAAGAGACGACCTTCCAGGCTACACAGAACTGAAGAAGGGTACTGGGTTAGCTCCACAGCTTGTCTCTTTCACCAACAGAGGTTGGTCCTCTGCAAGATCTTACCCTCACCCGCCTTGTCTCTCTTGGACTCTGAAAAGTGTTTTCTCTCCACTCCCCTTGGAGAGACGTTAAGTTTCCCTTTGGGCAACTATCAGGCTGAAGCAATTGTATTGACTGTGACACTAGAATTGAAGATTTAATATTATAAATGACTCTAAACCTGAGGTTCTGGTTTTCACATTGGTTTTTCTAACTCCGTTCCCAATGCTCTTCTAGAAAGGCCTCCAGGATGCCTGCCCAGCCCAGCAAAAGTGGCCAGGAGAAAGCCCACACTGCTGCTCTTTCAGGTACTTGAAGGCTGCTATCAAACCCCCTCACTCAGTCAGTCCCCAGGCTGTGGCAGTGCCTGGGATTCTTCCGTCCTAAGTGCAGGACTCTGCACTTCTCCTTGTTGAACCTCCTCAGATTTCTTTTGGCCCAATCCTCCAATTTGTCTAGGTCGCTCTGGACCCAAACCCTGTCCTCCAGCGCTTGGATTCTTTACATGCTTTCACAGAGCAAAGAGCACATATTCCATGATTTCATAGGGCAGAGTTTTGTGCTATCGGGAGCTTTCCCTGTGTGGATTTGACAGGTGGATCAACATAGAGACACACTGTGACCCTTCTCAGGGTGCTGAGGACTGTGAGTCTCCTTGTTGCCACCTGCCACAAGGAAGAGGGAGTTTTGCATTTGGCAGCTGGATGTTAGTGACCAAACTCACCAGCCTGCTGGAACTCAAGGACCCTCCTCTGAGCTACAGCAGCCACCTTAACCCTTGAGTTCCTTCAATGTGTCCCCCTCTGGGGTCCAGCCCGGATCACCAGATACCTGGTGAAATCCCAGATCCTCTCTTCCCCAAGTATCCCAGGTTACTAGTTTTACTGTGGACCATTGCTACTGTATCTCACACAGCACTTGAGTACAGTTATTGAACAAGCAAAAAATTTATTTCACAACGGATAGAGATTTAAACAAACAAATGTGAGTGATGCAAACCAACTGTTACCAACTAAACAAAGGCAGAAAGTGATAGAATAGAAAGGCCAGCACAAAAAACAGAGAGAGGAACAATAAGATACTAAAAGGACAATGGTTGGAACTCTCCATTTCTCTCAGTCTTTGGATTGATGGGTACTAAAGCTGTAGCAACAGTTGAGGAACCAGGGTAAATTAAATATAAGGTTTGAGCTGCTAGTGAAGCATTTTCCACACTCACGGCATTCCTAGGGGCTCTCTCCTCCATGGATTGTTTGATGCCTAATAAGGTGCGAACTGCGATTGAAGGTTTTCCCACACTCACGGCATTCGTAGGGCCTGTCCCCTGTGTGGATTCTCTGATGTACAGAAAGGGCTGAGCTGTGAGAGAAGGTTTTTCCACACTCACTGCATGTATTTTTTCTCTTTCGCCTGAGGATATCCTGCTGTGTTGGGGTTTCCATGAGGATCTTCTGAGTTCCCCAAGAAGAAATAAATTTATCCACTTTCTTCCCTGGCTGCTTTCCTTGATCTGTTTTTGGTCTGTGCTGAATCTCCCAGGATTTTCCCTGCTCATGACTCCTGGACACATTCCTTTTCCATCGTTGAGATAATGCTCTGTTTTTACCCACTGGCTCAACATTTTCAGGCTGAGAATTCTGCTCCTCTTTCTCACATGCCTTTGCATCACCTGCTGTGATAGAGACAGAAACATCAAACAGGGATGGAAAGGAGAAGACCAAACAAAAACAAGTGGTGAAGACAGGTGAAATAAAAATCAGGAGCTGAACTCCCCCAAACTCTTCCCCCAAATAGGAGAGAGGAGGGGGATGAATTCAGCCTTCACATCCCATCCAAATACGCAGGGGGAAGGGAGGAAGCTACTGCCTGGTGTCTGCTAGGATCTATAGGAAGCCATGAGCTATATTTACCCTGAGGATACGACCCCTGCTAGGGATAATAATGAACTGAGAGACCTCCCCAAGGGCTTTGTTGGGCATCCCAGATGTTTCCTTCAGGCACTTACAGATTCTGAGGTGGTTTAATGTTTCCTCACCTGTGCAGGGAGATCTCAGGATCTCTCTTTCCTCTGAACCCTGGAGGTCTGAGACCCATGGCTCTTCCCCTTGTTCCAGCTGGGAGATCACATCACGCTGGAAAACTAGAAACCTTGCTCAGATGAAAGAAAACAAAGGAGTTCAGTTGATTTCATAAGACTTGGGCATAAAAAAAATATTCTATTCATTTAACTTCAGTGCTTAGTGTGACCTGGTGGGCCAGGGGCAGTTCTCACTGAAAATGCCAAGATCAGGGCAGGCTGAAAAAGGGAGAGCGGATACCCAAAACTGCTGGTTAACACTGAAGTTAAACTCACCGACCAGTCACAAACTGTGCTTCTGATCCCCCACACGGGTAATTGAGAAGCTGAAAAAAGAAATCACACGGCCCCCTTTATTCCATCCCAGTTCTCTGGCTCCTAATCAGCAGCGAGGTCCAATACAGTGAGAGGTTATTTAAAAACTCTGCTCACATAAACAAAGTGTTCCTCTGACCCCAAAGCGTCAGCCATATCACCAGGTCAGTATAGGTTTGGATATTACCCAAAATTCCATCCTTCCAGCCAATCCTTTAACATCTAAACTAAAGGTTTAAATGAAAGAAAGACAGAAAGAAGTTAAATGGGAAAGCAGTCAGATACATTCCAAAATGGATATATCAGGTTCTTAGCAGTATTGGTGAGTTGCTGGCTTGAAAGTCCGTCTGGAACACATCCACAGTTTGGATGGGTCATTCACTCCTTTGTTCCAGGGTTCAGTTTGTAGAGAAGTTGCTCCAGAGGTAGGAAGGGGGATTGAAGACAAAATGGAGATGATGCAGCTGCCCTTTATATTCCTTTTGCCATGTGGCCTGTACTTCCTGTGTTCCAAACACAAGATTCACAGCACATGGCATGGAAAAGCCTTGGAGTTCTCATTACACAGGCATACCCCGGCATGTCTTGCTGACTCAATAGGTGTATCCCCTTGGTCCTTTCCCTGGGCTCATTGTACAGCTGATGATCGTCAATGGGCCATCAAACAGGCTAGACAGTGTTGATCCCAATATGTCTGGGGGTGTCACCCAGAAACACTGCACAAGTCTGGAAATACAGATATACCCTACATATCTATAACTCACAATACAAAGGTGATACAAACATAGAAATAATATTATCATACTTGGCAAATCATAGCATTTTTACTGACACCTTACATGGCATATCTAGCACGATTCATTGCAATTTTATCAGATTATATTATTATTTTATTATTAATACCAAAGAGTCTCACAATTCCATACAGTGTCACACTTGGTAAAACAGTGAATTTCCAGGACCACTTCCCCAGGTCCTTGAAGATGCTGAACACTATGCTTATAAGGGATTGAAATACCCACATATCTGCTGGGAACACACACACAGACACTGTGTCACTGTGCTCACTCTTCTAGAAAATCATGATCAATTTTGTACACAGTATGGCTTGTGAGGTATCATTTGAAAACGCATAATCTACTGAATATTATCCTCCTGTTAAAATGTGTAGTAACACTGTATGTAAAGTTATGAGATTTTACAGTATGAGATTACTGAAAAAGTTACAATTCTGGGGAACACCCACAGACCAGTTCCTCAGAGACAGCAAGGCAAACAGCTGGTCAAACAGCCATTCTCCTGTAGGGGGAAGGTGCGAAGAAGACATTTACATTCCATCACAGGGACCTCTTGAAGCTGTTGTGGAAAACAACCACACGATTGATTTTGAATCAGCTCAGCCTGAGGTTCTTTTCTTAGTTAAAAGTGTGCAGGGGGCGACAGCTATTGGAATACTGTCCCCTGAGCTAAAAATCACAGAAGCCTTTTAAAGCTTAAAACCCCAAACAACGACACACATGTTGCACGTTAATTACCTTATTTGGAATATATTGCAAAATATGATGCAAGCAATGTTGGAAATAATTAAGAAAGGGATAGATATGACAGAATATATCATATATCATATTTGTAAAAACAGCAAATAAATCCATGATAGACCCACATCTTGAATACTGCATGAAGATGTTGTCGCCCCATCTCAAAAAAAGATATATTGGAATTGGAAAAGGTTCAGAAAAGGGCAACAAGGGGTATGGAACAGTTATGCCAGACCTAACCCCCGGTTTCACTTGAGCAAACAGGAGCTATTTGACACTGTGTGATACGGCTCCTGTGCTCTGTTCCCAAAGTGTTCTGCAGCAGGGGAGGGTCTCTGGTAGTGTGTGTGTGTCACTGGCATATTGGGGTGATGCTGAAACAGGACAGAGTAGAGGTGGCATCATGGGGCTGGCATGAACCTTTTCTCTTCATTTCCCCTTCCAAGATCCGAGGGGACAGGAACCCTTACCCAGCGAGGTCACAGTCTCATAGTTCTGCTGCATGACATCCCAGTAGAGGGCTCTCTGAGCGGGGTCCAGCAGAGCCCACTCTTCCCTGGTGAAATGCACAGCAACCTCCTCGAAGGTCACCGGCCCCTGAAAGAGCAAGACTCCAACACTCAGGACCTCTTTCCCCACTCACAGCCCCACTATTTGTGGCAGAGAGGAGCCAATCAAATGGAAGCTCCGGGTGGATCCCACTCAACAGAGTCCCACCCCCACCCCGCTCAGCGTATCCAGCAAATACCAAGGTGAGGGGACGAAGAGAGAGCCCCTTGTCTCTCCCAGCAGATCCATCACACACCTACTGGCCACTGACCGATAGAGGAGATGGAAACCCTAGCAGGGTCCAGGTAGAGCTCCCTGGTAGGAAGCCCAATAGCCTCCTCATTGTGAGAAGCGGGATATGAAGGGAGAGGCAGCTCCAATAAGCCTGACTCATGGGTGCCCCCTTCATATCTCACAGCAGCCGCTGGTTAGTGAGCTCAGGCTCCAGCCCTGGGAGTCTGGTCAGTTTGACTAGCTCCATGGAGGTGGGCTATTTTCTTTCTTCACACATTAGGGCATTTCCACCTCCGAACCTCCTGGGTCTGTTCCTAGAATCTAGGCCACTTATTAAATAACTCCCAGCAGGTTTGCCACACCCTGGCCTCCTCCTTTCCCCACCCTGTGCATTTCCTGCCCCGCTCCAACCTCCAAACCAGACTGTGCAAACCTTCCCATCTCCGGTGTATTTGCTCTCCCTCTCCTCCAGCAGGAACCCACCAGCAACCCCCCGATAATCTCTACCTGAGTTGGCTCCACTGCAGCCATTTCTCTTCCCTGTCCCACGCCAGGCTGGGATGAGCTGGAGCAAAACATGGACATCATTCTGCAGCCTGTCTGGGGGAGAAGGGCAGTTGTGGGTGTTTCAGAACCAGTTTTAGTTAATTTCACATCAGAATTCCCCCAGGCCCTTTCCCTGCACACAGACACCCTAGATCCTGCCATGCTGGGAAATGCTCAATCTGTTTATTACAATGTAGACCTGGCCCCTCCTGCCAGCTAAGCCCAGACACATTTTTAACCTCCCTTCTCCCTCCCCTCACCCCCTAACAAAGTCTCTGAACACAAGGCTAGAAACCAAAGGAGTCACTGTGGGGGATCCCTCGGACACTGACCCCATGGCAGCCACACCCCAGCAGAGGGAATATGGAGTCAGGAACTGGCTTTTCCTCTGTCTGATCCTTGTTTTGTCCACTGGAAAGTGGTTCTGCCCAGGGATGCAGCAATACATGTGTCTGGGTGGACTAGAGAGCTGGAAATTTCTCCCCCCTCATTTCTCCCAGTGCCCCTTTCAGTCTCTCCTTCCCCTGTCCTCTCTCCCTGCCCCTCTGGCTGGGACAGTCCCATTCCTGGGGGCTTTGCTCTCCCATGGCTGGATTTTCTCCTGGCAATTGCTACTCGGAGGAGAAATGAGGAGGGGCTGTTTGTGCAGAGTCACTTTCTTGCCAGTCCCCAGCACTTTCCCTGAGGTCTGTCAGTTACCTGGAGACTCTGGCTCAGAATTTAGTATTAACAGGGCCCAGGGCTGCAGCAGCTTTAATTCAGGTCACTTCCCAGCACAGAATCCCGCTGGGGGAGCAGCAGCTGCTAAGCCTGGTTTCCCAGATCACAATGGAGGCTGCAGCGTCTGACCCAGGAAGCTGAACCCCAGTATCCTGAGCAGAGAGGGACAGAGCGTTTGAGCAGCTTCCCTCCTTTAGCTCTCTGGGGAGAGCAGCTAATGAGAGCCCCTCCTCACAGGGAGAATTGCTGATCTCATTTGCCGCACTGTCCATCTGGAGTCACTCCTTGTCTTTCCATACAGTGACTCTGGATTAACAATGGTCTCAATGAAACCAGAGTTCAGAAAGAATGAGTCCAGAACGCTGTGGAAGAGACCATTGTGCGGCAGTGCTGACCCCCTTCCCACCTCCCTCACCCCCAGATCCAGGACAAGGACTGGACAATCTAGGACAATGGAACTGGAAGTTCCTGCAGTTTTCAAGAGGGGAGAAGAGCAAAAATCTGTGATTTCACCTCACAGTGTCTGATAAGTGGCTAGAAAGTTATCACGGTGACTGGGCCTGGCCGAGGAATGTCGGGCAGTGCTTGGAGCCAGGGTTCTGGCATAAGCTAATCAGGGAGAAGAAGAGGGGTCAGGAGCAGCCCCTAGAGCCCCAGCCAGCCCCCCCCCCCCCAGATATTCCCTGGGACCCAGCTCCCAGAGTCCCTGGCCAGGGACCTCAGATACCCCTCAGAGCCCCACCGGCCAGAAACCCCCACCAGACCTTCATTGCCAGGTTGGGAATCCGAAAAGGTTCCCCCCACCAAGAGACCCCAACAGCCAGAGACCCCCCAAAAGGGACCCCCACTGGGAACTCAGTCCCTCACTGCCTGCCTAGGATCCCCCCCCCGCCCTCCAGCAGGATCTGCCCTGCCCTTTGCCTGGCACCCCCTCCTCCCCCCTGCGGGATCCCCTGATGCTTTACAGGGGCACCCCCTGGCCTAGCGCCGGGGATTCTCCCCCACACACTCTGTGCACTGGGCAGGGCAGCGATCCCAGGAGTCTGCGGGGGAAGCCCAGACAGAGCCCCTGGCACAGCACCAGGCTCCCTCTAACCCCCTGTCCCGCCTCCCCAAGAGACGCCCACCCCGGCTGTTCTGCAGCCACCAGGCCCCCAGCGATACCCACCTCCAGGACCCACAGCCTCAGGGCTGGGCACATCACACCCACCCCCTGAAACCCCAAATCTCCAGAACCCACCAACCTCACTAGGGTACCCCCTGCCCAGCCACCCAGAGGCCTCCCCCACCACAATCCCCCTTCAGGTGCTATCTCCCCACACAGCCCCACCCCCACCCAGCAACACTGTTACCTCACAGTGCCTGAGAAGTGGATAGAAAGTGACCACCGCCCCCTGCTGGCCAGTCACACAGGCAGAGGGAGCCCTGGGGGATGTCTCTTGAACAGGAGTATGGAAGGCCTGGAGGGACAAAATAGGTAAGAAATGTCCATGGCCTGTCACTAGGAAATAATGGCCACCCTGGATCCACCCCAGAGGTGGCTACATCTTAGCACTGCCCAGTCACCCAGAGGCCACCAGATGATGCCAATAGCCGGGGGCAGGATTTCTCTGGGCTACTGAAATGTTTCAGGGGGTTGGTGCGTGAGCTCAGCCTTGCATCCATCCCTGATGTTTCATGGACTAACAGCAGCAGCGTAAAGAAAGAGCCGAGCCAATATCTCACTCTCAGAGGGGAAGGTGGCCACGTCCCCTCTGTGACCTCCAGGGGAATAAGGCAGCGCTTCAAAGGAAAACGTTAGAAGTGGCAGGGGAGAAATAGGAAAGGAAAACGCCCCTTTTCTCAGGAGATACAAACTCGACTCCCTCCTGTCTCTATCACCAGTGGATTTAGCCTCCCTCCTTGTGAGCTGTCAATAAAATAAAGAGGCAACAAGGTGGTTTGGCACAAACAAAGGTCAGTGTAGTCAGGATAAAGGTACAGAAAACTGGGGGAAGAAGGGAAAATGCAAACTTAATGAATCCAATCAAACAGCGACTGCCTTTGGGAGCTTAACACTCAGGCCCAGAAACCCTCCCTTGGAAACCGGAAAACACTGAACGATGTCCCAGCACAGAAACCTTTCCCCCCTGTGCAGGTGCAGCGGGTCCCATGGGCCGGCGCGAGGCCCAGGACCTTCCACTCGCCGGCTGGTTTAGAGCCGTTGAGGAGGAGCACTGGGGAGTCCAGACGACGGGTGGGTTTCGTCGTTGCTGGCAGGGAGGCCCTGTGGGAGGCTGGACACCAGGGATGCAGGACGGCAGGAATGGGGGTGACAGGCCTCCTGTTCCTCAGTCTCACGGCGGGACCGAGGGGGTTCATCACTCTCCGGCTCGGGAGCGCTGGGAAGACCCGACCGTGGAGGGGCCGTCGCTGGGGGGGCCGGCCCCGCGCAGGCGCTGAGCACGTCCTTATATCACTTCTGTGGCGGGAAAAGTGCTGAGGAGATGGAACGCTGAGGGCTGGTTTTGGCGGGGAAAAACCGGTTTGGACTGGTTTGAGCCTGTCCCCTGATGGTAAACAAGTCCCCTCTCAGAGATGGAGTCCAGGGGTCAATAGTTCATATGCTCCAGATTGGATCTTATTTTAAAGCCAGTGATTTAACATAAGAACATAAGAAAGGCCGTACTGGGTCAGACCAAGGGTCCATCTAGCCCAGTATCTGTCTACCGATAGTGGCCAATGCCAGGTGCCCCAGAGGGAGTGAACCTAACAGGCAATGATCAAGTGATCTCTCTCCTGCCATCCATCTCCATCCTCTGATGAACAGAGGCTAGGGACACCATTCTTACCCATCCTGGCTAACAGCCATTTATGGACTTAGCCACCATGAATTTACCCAGTCCCCTTTTAAACATTGTTATAGTCCTAGCCTTCACAACCTCCTCAGGTAAGGAGTTCCACAAGTTGACCGTGCGCTGCGTGAAGAAGAACGTCCTTTTATTTGTTTTAAACCTGCTGCCTATTAATTTCATTTGGTGACCCCTAGTTCTTGTATTATGGGAATAAGTAAATAACTTTTCCTTATCCACTTTCTCAACATCACTCATGATTTTATATACCTCTATCATATCCCCCCTTAGTCTTCTCTTTCCCAAGCTGAAGAGTCCTAGCCTCTTTAATCTTTCCTCATATGGGACCCTCTCTAAACCCCTAATCATTTTAGTTGCCCTTTTCTGAACCTTTTCTAGTGCTAGAATATCTTTTTTGAGGTGAGGAGACCACATCTGTACACAGTATTCGAGATGTGGGCGTACCATGGATTTATATAAGGGCAATAATATATTCTCAGTCTTATTTTCTATCCCCTTTTTAATGATTCCTAACATCCTGTTTGCTTTTTTGACCGCCTCTGCACACTGCGTGGACATCTTCAGAGAACTATCCACGATGACTCCAAGATCTTTTTCCTGACTCGTTGTAGCTAAATTAGCCCCCATCATGTTGTATGTATAGTTGGGGTTATTTTTTCCAATGTGCATTACTTTACATTTATCCACATTAAATTTCAATTTACTTCATAAACATCTTATTAACCAACTAACTGAACATATTGAACAGTTTATACTTCTCACACCTAACAGTGTTTGTCCTCCAGATGTGTTTACAGGTGTTGAGTTGTGGGGGAGAGAGGCCAATTCATGTCTCTACCCCCCCTTTCATAGTTTCTTCCAACTGGCTAGGAAGTACCTTTGCTAGGATGTGAGTCAAGCAGTGCCCATTGTCGCTGTGCTATCTCGGAGAAGTCTGCATTGTACACGGTTCCTGGGACAGTCCTTGGGAGTGTGGATCCCTTTAATGGGCCAGCAGCGAGTCTGGCTCCTCCATTGTCACACCTGAAAGGCTGGTGGTGGGCATTTCCCAACCTCATCTCAGTAACACACACGGAGCAAAACTTCCCAGCCAATGCTACACACACAATCCAACACAATATTAAGGTTCAACAGACCAAGACTTTTGAAATGATACCTCACCAGGCAGACTTTGTACAAACCGTATCATCATTATATGAGACTGGTGAATATGGGGCTTCCAGGGTGCTGCTCTGAGCACAGCGAGCCGCCCCTGGGCTGACATTGCAATGGAGACGTACCCTTAGAGTCCATCTCTCCTGGGATAAAGATGGCAGCATGGCTGGCCTGGACCATCTGACGTGGGCTCATGAAGCTAAAGCTGAGAGGCTAAAAACTGTGGTGCAGATATTTGTGTTCACAATGAAGCCTGGGTTCGGAAACCCTCACCCCTCGTGGGGTCTCAGAGACTGGGCTCAAGCCCATCTGTCTGCACTGTAATTTTATACTCTTGCAGCCCAAGCCGCAGAACCCTGAGTCAGCTGACCCGGGCTTTGCGACAGGTGTCCTGGGTGTGTTAATCGCAGTGCAGACATAACATTAGGCTACGTCTCCAGTGCAATGAAACACCCACGACTGGCCCGTGTCACATTAATCAGGGTCATGCAGCTTGGGCTGCAAAGTTGCAGTGTCCGTGTCTCGGCTCAGGCTCAGTCCCCTGCTCCAGGAGCCCAGAAGGTTGGGAGGGGGTTTAGCAAGTGGAAATGGTAAAACCGCAGGGGAGTATTACCCTGGACTCATGGCGTTTCTCCATTGGTCTGTCTGCTCTGGGGCAGAGACAGAAACACGTCCTGCTGCTTTTGTTATTTCAAAGGGCGGTTTAGGATTTTCATTCTCATACTCGGTGCACAAAACAGGACTCAACCCTCGGCATAAACTAAACAAGCTGCCCACAGATTCTGGCAGCCACAATGAGCATTTGGTGTGAGAGCTCAGACCTGACCCTGTCCCAGAGGGACAGGGTCGTCTGTGAGGGGACTGGACCACTGACCTATCAGCTCCTAACTCCCAAACTTACAGTAACTATCATCAGTGCCTGTGAGTGTAATTTAAACCATAAGAAAAACCACACTAGGCTAGACCGACGGTCCATCTAGCTCTGAATCTTGTCTTCTGACAGTAGCCAGTACCATGTGCCCCAAAAGCAACTCAGTAAGGTACCACTGGAACTTGAACCCAGGATGTCCTGTATACAAAACAGTGGTTTTAGCCAGCTAAGCCATGGTGCCTACAGTTGCTGAAGGGGTCATGTCTGCACACACCTGACTCTCTGCCAACCTCCATCTAGGCCTGACAAGCTTTGCTGGTGTTTGGATTCAGTAAAGCAGAGGAGCAGGTGAAGTTTTACTCCCAAGGTTCTTTGGACAGATCTACACTACAAAATTAGATCGGTGTAACTACATTACTCAGGGGTGTAAAAAATTTACCTCCCTAAGCAATGCAGTTATATCAGCCTAACCCCGGTGCAGATAGTGCTGTGTCAACAGGAGGGCTTCTCCCATCAGCATAGCTTGGGGAGGGGCTTGGTTAGTGAAGATGAAGAGAATAGGTGGCCCATGGCTCTTGCATTTGGGGAGGCTGGGTGTGAGCGCTGGAAGCTCCCTGGAAGTGGGGGGCCCATTGGTGCCCAGACCATGGCACTGCCCCCCACCCTTCTCCTCTCTCTGAGGCCCCACCTGTGCTCCCCCCTTGCTCCTATTTGGCCACTTCCCACCCCCCGCTCTTCCTCTTTGGCTGAGGACTGCTGAGCCACCTTTCGCTCGCTCCTCTCCTCCCCCAAGGCCTTCCTGCCTCCTGCTCGTGCCTCTCCACCCCCTACCACAAGGTCTGCCCACCAGCCGCCACCGCTCTGACCCGTCCCTGCAACCCACCCTGCCCACCACCCACACCTCTCTGCCCCTCCCCTGAGACCTGCCCTGCCCACTGCCCCCACCTCCGAGACCTGCTCTGCCCACCGCTCGAACCTCTCTGCCCCTCCCCTGAGACCCACCCTGTCCACGTCTTTCTTCGGTCGTCTGTTGTTATTCCATGAAGCATCAAGAATGGAATAAAAAGCTGAGTTTACTCCAGGGTGAGGAAACAAAGAAGCCACCAACCCCCCGGCATTGCTGCTTTAGTTAAAGTGTTTAGTTAAAACAGCTATTGAATGTCCTCCCTATGCCCCTTGTGTCACCAGAGCACGTCCACGCTAGCAGTTCGTGGATGGCAACAGAGAGCAGTGCACTGTGGGCAACTATCCCACTGTGCAACTGGCTGCAGGGTGTTTTGGGAAGGGTTTGCAATGCCTCACGGGCTGGTACAGCATCACATGATGCAGGTTTCTCTATCCCACCATTCCACGAGCACCTTACTAGATTGCCAGCTGCTTTTCAACTGCGGTGTGCGTGGCGGGGTAGAGACTGTTTGTGTTCTGGGGAGAGACAGTGTGTGTGCTGGGGAAGAGTGAGTGTGTTGAGCTAGGTAGGAGCGGATCATTATTACCCCTACTCGAAAGAGAGAGAAGCTCAGGCTGAGAAAGGAGAATTGACTTCTCTTAGGTCACACAGCCAGTCAGGGGCAGAGTTGGGAATAGGACCCAAAAGCCCTGATTTTCAACCTAACCATCGGATCTTGAATTTCATACACAGAATGACCTGAATAAAGTGCTCACAGATGAGCTCCAGACCAACAACAGTGGACACGAATTATTTAGCAAGTATTTGAGGAGAACTGCAACATTTGAGAGAATCATGAACTGCTCAGAGACCATTAATGTAGAGAAGCAGCAAAATTCATCAAACATAGAACTGGTTCTGACTTATTTCCTTGGTCTTAAAAGAGACCAACAAGGACCTGAGTCTCCTCCCTGTCAATAACCCCCTGCTCAGCCAATCAGGGTAGAGACTGAGGACGGGAGGCGAAGGGTTCTCACCAGAGAGCCCAAAGGATGGCCCAGGTCAATGGTGGGGATCACTGCCCGAGCACTATTTCAGTCCCAGGTGTGCAATAAAATTCTGCCTATTTAAGCTCGTGTTTTCCATCCCTAGAATTCAACTGTCACCAGATGGATCAGACTGAACAGGTTTCAAACCTCCAGGAGGCTCTTACCTTCTAAACAGGGACGGCTGTTTTCCAGTAAAATCACTAAAAGGGAAGGAGAAAACTGGAAAGAGGTTCCTCCTGGCACTCACGTCCGTGAACCCGAATACTCCCTCAGTCCTCAAAGAGAGACCTGGAGAAGGAGACTTGCTGCAGCAAAGCCACAGGGGTCTCTGAGGTTTCCCTGGCCCTTCGCCCCTGTCCTGCCTGGCTGATGTCAGCATCTCTCTATGAGGTCACCACCTCCCCACCACCTTGGACCAATAGGCTGAGGTCCTGCAAAAGGCCTTTGTGATGTCACTGCCACACCCCTCCCTTGCTGGGCTAATGTCCTGCCCCTGGCCAGGCACTTTGGAGGTTTGAGCTACTCCCTGTGGATCACCCCACTCAAGGAGCATTCGTTCTAGGCAGCAAGCCGGCTAGACAGGGAAACATCAGACGCTACTCCCAATGCTACACTCAGTTTTTCAGAAATTAGTCGACTCTATGGCCAGAAGAGACCATTAGAGAATCTAATCTGACCCTCTGCATATCACAGGCCTCCTGTATGACACAAGAGCTACTTTTGGGGCAAACACATTCCAGAAAGGCATCTAGTCTTCATTGACTGACATCAGGAGATGGAGAATCCACCACTTTTCTTGGTAGCTTGTTCCTGTGGTGAATCATCCTTACTGTTGAATATTTGTGCCTTAGTTGTAATATGAATTTGTCTCTTTTCACCTTCCAGCCATTGGGTCTTGTTATGCCTTTCTCTGCTCCATTCAAGAGCCCTTTAATACCCAATATTTTCTCTCCATTAAGGCACTTCAACACTTCAGTGAAATCACCTTTCAATCTTTTGATAAGCTAAACAGGTTGAACTCTTTCAATAGCTCCCTAGAAGGCATTTTTCTCCAGCCCTCAGAACATTTTGGTGGCTTTTTGCTGCTCTAGTTTCAATTTCACAATATCTTTTTCAAATGAGGACACCAAAACTGGAGGCTATTCCAATATCAGTCTCACTGATGCAGTGTCAGCTCCTGTGATGTTATTGACATGATCTGTAACTGTATAGATCACCATTGCAACCACTGTTCTATATTTGCAGCCAATATTGTAGAAAGGTTGTCGTGTAAGGCAGGGGTCCCCAACCTTTTTAGGACCATGGACCGGTCATGCCTGCGGGCGGTCCAGCTGAGCCGCGCGACCAGCGAACCGTCCGCAGTCATGCCTGCGTGAGGTCCACCGGAGCCAGTGGACCTCCCGCAGGCATGACTGCGGAGGGAGCGCTCGTCCCGCGGCTCGGGTAGACCTCCCGCAGGCACGCCTGCGGAAGCTCCACTGGGTCGGTTCGTGGCCCGGTTTGTAAGAGGCCGCGGACCGGTACCGGACGGCGGACTGGGGGTTGGGGACCCCTGGTGTAAGGGATCTATGGAGAGGTTCTGATTGGCTGATTATAATGATGCTATCTCTAGATGTGTATCATTTTTTGTAGTTGACGTTATTAATATTGGCTCTATGCTGTCTGTATTTCAAACTTGTGATATGCTTCTGGGGAATACCCCGGACAAGTTTGTTGCCGGCCCAGAGTGCCCGAGTGGGGGGGGCAACAGTGGGGTTCATTGCCCGGTGTGCGTAGCACTAATTAACACACCAGGGTGGAGAAGCAAACCAAGTTTATTTGAGCTCAAATAAGGTGCAAGGGAGAAAAAGCAATCTCAAATCCTGCACACCCACACGCAGGCGGGGTCCCAGCATTTATACCCCCCCTTATTTTCCCCCTTCTTCCCTCCCTCCCCCTTGCAACAGTTACACTTAACACTATAATGTAGCTTGTTAGAACTGTTCTCATTCCCATGTTTATCTATGGCCTTCACAGCACAGACACATGCAGACTTTCCTCCCCCTTCTCCCTCGTCTTACTGCCGCTTTTTGCTGTTTCGAGCTATACTGCAGCTGCAAGCTAAGAAAGCTGACAGTTACACATTTTGCTTGCTGTTTATTAGCATCTTAGGCTGGTTAAAGTTCACAGCATGGAAGAACTTTGGTTCACTCAGGCCTAGAGTCACAACTTTGGTTCACTTATGCCTAGGGACACCAACAAGTTGGTGTCAGTTCAGCCTAGCCTGCTTGATGGACCATTAAGGACCATCTGCTATACAATCGACCCACTGAGAGAAGGCAGATACGCCTTGTGACTCAGCAAGGTATGCAGGGACCTGCCTATGGAGAGAACTCTAAGGTTTTTCTGTGCCACGTGCTGGATAGTGTCCTTGGGACAAAGAAAGCAAAGACCACATGGCAAGAGACTATAGAAGGCTGATGCCTCGTCTCTATCTTGTCTTCAATCCTGCTTCTTACCTCTGGAGGGACTTTGCTACAAACTGAAGCTCTGTACAAAGAACTGAATGACCCATCCCAGTGGGGGATGTACTCCAGAGACTTGATTTGAACCTGCAGTTTATTCCATCACCGCTACAAGCCTGAACCAAGAACTTTGCCATTACTGGATGTGAAAGGTTAAAATCCATGTGCATTTCATATAACAACCTGGTCTATGGATTGTGCCACCTCTTTTCCAGACCCGAAGTCAAGAGTATGGTCAAGGGACCAGAAGCCTAGCAAATAGTGACCAGCTAAGAGAAAGCTGGGGTAAACAGAAAGCTAAGATAGGCCTGGTCAGCAAATTGCCAGGTGTTGGAGCTAAGAACTAAATAATTGTGTCTTATTCAGAGTTGCAGATTGAGCAAAGAATCCCTGTTCCTATTGTGTTAGTCTCTTCTGTAGGGAGACATTTTTCCCACAGAGCCAACCTTGAGTTTATGAAAAGTTGGCACGTCAGTATAAGATATGGCATCCTTCCACCTCCCTTCCCAGGGACCAATGCCTGCCTTAAGACACACAGAAAACAATCTTTATTGCCATATACTTTCACTCTTTCTTTGCTTTAACCCCTAGGAATGTACCTGTTGGACAATCAAAGGCGTTGCTCCATTCCTATGGACCCCAAATCAGAATTCAACATATATATTTTATACTAATAACATATTATCAAAGTATTAATAAAATGTTAACTTGCTAACTTGAGACCATGGGTGGAGACATTATGTAACCTGTTAACCATTGGCTACTGTGCTATCTTGTCTTGCTGCAAAACCTATCCCGGGGTTTGGAACTGCCTACGCCGTCACTTTCCCCCGCCCGTGGAAAATCTATATATTCTATTGTAATTAATTAATTGTGTCTCTGAGCCTAATAAGCCCACTCCGCCAGCGCGGTGTGTAATAAAGTCCTATTCTTGACCTCTACACGATGGAGATTTGTGTCCTTCACAGATACCTGCTGAAGAAAGAGGAGATTCAGCATCCAGCTTGGCTGAATGTCTCCCCTCTCTCCACAGCTTGGTGACTTTTGAGGAAATGGAGAAGACTGCCTTTGCCTAGCTGTACATCGCTTGCAAAAGAAACACGTCTTTTTGGTGACAAGAGTTGAAAGGAGCCATTAGACAAATGTGGAGACAGGAAAAATGTCCCCCAATTGAACTGGCATCTGTGGATGCTGAAGCCACAACACAGAGCGCTAAACACTATATGAGAACGGCTGGTGTCAGAAGAGTCTCTACCAAAGCCTTTCCCACAGCAGGGGCCTCTCTGTGGTAGTGTGATGGCTGGTAGTGTGATGGCTGCAGGCAGTGGAGAACTCCATTTTGGCATCTCTTTGTCGGTGAACATCTGTAGTGGCTGTTTAAAGGTCTCTGGATAGTGATCTTTGGGAAGAGCTGGCTGAAGTGACTTCCTAGTAACCAGGAGATCCTGGCTTGGCCTGCCAGTTCTTCCTTGCAAGTCTTGAGGGAAATGGGGAACGTCTGTAGTTTGGAATTTGCAGGTGCTGTCCTGGACCATCAAATGGAACAGTTGCAAGTATTTTCTTGAGGCAGGCACCATGGCTTAGCTGGCTAAAGTACCTGTCTAGTAAACAGGAGATCCTGGGTTCAGCTCCCAGTGGTGCTTTGTTGTGTGGCTTTTGTCTCCTCTGCTCACATTTTCCTGTGTCTTTCCAGGAAACAGAAGAGACCTCCCTTGGTATCCAAGTAATTGCTTGCTAAGGAAAAGGTTTCTTTGGAGAGAAACATTGGAAAGAATCAAATCACAAGCCTGGAGTTGATGAAAAGGCTGCTATGACTGGCATTAGCATGGTGGTTGCTTCAACTGCAATTGCTGCAACACAAGAGCCTGCGCCACACGTCCTTGTGATTCGCTGAGGATGTCTGCACAGAGATGTCATGTCATCTTCCTTTTGATTGTCACTGATGAAAAATGGAGCAGCTGGGAGAAAAGTCCCAGAGGCACCTGCCAGGTAAGGTGGAAGTTAGAGATGCAGCACCCAGTAGTGCCTTGCCAAATGTGTCCACTCCTCCCACCTTTTGGTCAATTTTTGAGGAAACAGAGAGGACTGCCTCTGCCTTGCAATGCAAATGCTTCCAAAAGAAACCGGTCGTTTTTTCTGACAGGTGTTGGAAGGAGGCACCTAAGAAACGTGGAGACAAGGAAAAGGTCACCGTAACTCAACTTGCATCCATGGCTCTTGAGGCCACAACGCAGAGCACTAAGCACTGTACGACCACAGCTGGGGACAGAAGGGTCTTTTCCAAAGGCATTTTTCACTTGCAGGGTCCTCTCTGTGCGCAGAATTCCTGATAGTTTGATGTCTGCAGGCCCTGGAGATCACTATTTTGCCATCTCTCTCACTGTTCCAGTGAACATCTGCTGTGGTTGCTGAAAGTCTGTGATGGGATCTATGGGATGCAACCTGAACAGTGGGACCCCTGAGCCCTGTGTCCCACTGGGCTCCCTCTCACACGGTGATGCTGTGAGGAGCTGTGAATCTCTGGCAGATATTGCACTTACACAGACATCCACAGGTAGGGGCACATCCAACTGAGTTACATGAATGCTTCTCCCAGCCACTCATAACACTAATGACAGAGAGCCTCCCGCCAATTCCCCCCAGCTCTGCAGCCTTGCGCCCCTGGATCATACCATCTTGCCTTAATCAGAAGCCTGATCAGTGTGAGTTTATTACACAGGGTCCACCCCTCCCTCACTGTGAATAGTACATGAACCAGCCTTGTAATGGAGCTGCGAATTCCCAAGAACTTCAAGCAAAATACACTAGTTTAAGTACAGCATAAAACAGATTTATTAACTACAGAAAGATGGAGTTTTAAGGATTATAAGTGGTAGGCATAAAAGAGCAAAGTAAGCTACCATGGAAATTAAAGATAAATTCACAATCTAAACTTGACCCCTTATTACACTAGGCCGTAATTAGGTTATGCCACAGGAAGGCTTAATGCTCGAGCTGCAGCACATGCTGGGCAGGCTCTAGGCCGGGCTCCCCATGGCAGGAGAGAAGAAGACGACTCGGCCCCTGGAGGGGCAGGCTGGGGCTTCCTGGATCCCATTGGCTCACAGCCACCGCCCTGCCCCCACTCCCAAGTCATCAATGGCTCCCCCAGGTCAGCCAGAATGGAGCAGCGGTTTTCACTGCACCAAGTCCACTTATGGCTTACAGGCAACTCCCAGACCCACCATCTTGGCCAGAAAGGAACCCACTCAGCCTCGCCATTGCTGCTTTTCCTTTCCCCCAGAACCCCGCTTCTCCTGGGCTGCAAGGAGCCATCCCTGGGAAGCCAAGAGGCAGGCACAGGATTCTGCCTCCCAGCAGCCAACCGCACCTCCCCCGGCTTTGCAGAACGAATGGTGATGCTCTACTCACCCCATTTAGCCGCAATGATGTGCTTACTTTCTGCCCTGCCTTTCTCAGCTTGACTTTCCTCTTTTCCCCCATTCCTGCCTCACTTCCTCCTTTGGCAAGTCACGCAGAGGAGGCCAGCAGGAAGAGCCGGCCTCCACCAGCCAACCTCCCAGGGCAGAGGAGGCCAAGCCACAAGCCTCCAAAAGGTGACACGCCGCACTCCTCTAGGTTCTCCAGCCTGACGCCAAGGTGCTTTCTCCACTGCTGTCAGCACCCTCTGTCATGCAGGGGTTGGAGTTATCCCACGGACAGGCCAATAGGAGAAGGAGGAGGCCTTCCTGAACAGCAAGGGGATCTGGGAAAAGGAAGCCAGCATGTTTCTGCCTGGTTTTGAACCAGGGACCTTTTGCACGTTAGGCAAACGTGATAACCACTACACTACAGAAACTCCATCTGCTTAGCTGTTGCTCACCCTGGCACAGACCGATGGACAAACCTGGAGAAAGTGGTGACAGCCCTTCAATAGGTCAGCTGGCAGAGCAGAGGACTGGAGCCGGGGCTCAGGAAGTCGTCCTTACGTCGCCCTTGTGACTCTAGCTTGAAGGGGAGCTTCTTTTTCTTCCCCTTGCTGACAAAGAGCAAGAGAAGAATGAAAGGTCAGGTGGGCCAACTCGGTGCAGAAGCCCATGCTGCCTTTTCCTGCTGCATAGCCTGAAATGAGGGACTCATGGCAGTTAAAGGAACTGCTGCACTTTCAGAAAACATCCCACCCGTGCACACAGGGGGATAGAAGAGCCTGTTAGTCTAGCACGCTCCCAAATGAACTACTTCAGCAGCTGCTCGGTTTCTTTTTGGCCTCCTGCTTTTCTGTCTGCAATGTTGTTGTCAGCTGTGGCACAGAAAAAGGACGTCATTGCGAGCGGCCCATGAAGACAAGATTCACTTTTGCCTTCCTTGCTCGGCTTTACTTGCTTCCTCGCCCTATTCCTGTCTTAGTTCCTGGGTTACCTGAAGGCGACGGGGGGCCAGCAGTACCAGGAGGAAGCTGGGCAGCTTGACCCTGGTGGCAAAAGTCCTGCCGCCACTTGCCACCCCACTCTCTTCTCCCAGCTTAACATATTGGCCACCAGGGACTTGGGGCCCAGCAGCGCAATGGAAGGCAGTGGACAGACCCACCCTCGCCTTGAAGCTCCGGCTCATTAAACCACATCTTCAGTCGCTGATAGCCAATGAGAGATTGACATCGCTTGCTATTTTAGCACTTGGAAATGCCATTGGTAAGTCACTGGATCTCTGTAATGCTGTTACAGAACAAATGAACAGAGAATCTCAGTGTGACATTCTATACCTTTGGGGGAGCGGCTGTAACCCCCATAATCCTCATTTTCATATCATCATGATCTTACATATAGAGCATGACTTGTAAGGTATCAGGGAAAGGATATGATCGGCTGAAAGTCACTTCTCTACCCTTCCACTCGCGGGGGGGAGGGCAAAACCAAAGCCTGAGGGATTCAGCCCTGGGTGGGGGGGCCTCACACTTTTGGCTTCAGCCCCAGGACCCAACAAGTCTAATGCCAGCCCTGGTGACCCCATTAAAACAGGGTCACAACCCACTTTGCAGTCCTGACCCACAGTTTGAGAACCACTGCTCCATGCTGAGGGGGGAGAGTTTTCCTGTTGGTGTAGTCAATCCACTTCCCCAGGAGGTGGCAGCTCTGTCATGGGGAGAAGCTATATCGGTGGGGGTGCAAGCTGTGGTGTTTACCACATTTAAGAAGTTTAATCAAACCCCATTTTTAAAACCACCTGTGGTCTGGGAAATGGCAAAGGAGCTCGATGAAGCAGGGTCTGTCCTTCAAAGTCCTGGAGATCACGATTCCATACTCCTGTTGTAATGGGGGTATAGCTCAGTAGTAGAGTGTTTGATTGCAAATCAAATGGTCCTTTGTTCAAACCCAGGTGACCTCGAAGAAAAAAATTTTCATTTCTATTCTCCATTATGTTCAGGAGCTCCACCATACGAGGATGCTTGAAATGAATGTGAACACTCAACATTTCGCTGTCCAAATGCATAAAAACCTAGCAAACCTGTCCATCAGCTGAAATCAGTTCCAATCCTCTAAGTGTCTAGTTTGTGTTTTCATCAATTAAAGAAAACGTATCATTCCCTGAAGCAGAGCACAAGTTTGAAATACAGGCAGCATAGAGCCAATATTCATAATATCAACTACAAAAAAATGATACACATCTAGAGATAGCATCATTATAATCAGCACCTCTCCATAGACCCCTTACACGACCACTTCTCTGTAATATTGGCTGCAAATATAGAACAGTGGTCGCAATGGTGATCTATACAGTTACAGATTATGTCAATAATGTCACAGGAGGTGACACAGCATCACTGAGACTGACACTGGAATACTGCCTCCAGTTTTGGTGTCCTCATTTGAAAAAGATGTTGAGAAATTGGAGCTGGGGCAGCAAAGAGCCACCTAATGATCTGAGGACTGGAAAAAATACCTTCTAGTGAGCTATTGAAAGAGCTCAACCTGATTAGCTTATCAAAAGATTGAAAGATGACGTCATTGAAGTGCCTTAATGGAAAGAAAAGATTGGGTATTTAAGGGCTCTTTAATCTAGCAAAGAAGACCCCCTGGCTGGAAGGTGAAGAGAGACAAATTCATATTACAACTAAGGCACAAAAATTCAACAGCGAGGATGATTCACCACAAGAACAAGCTACCAAGGAAAGTGGTGGATTCTCCATCTCTTGATGTCATGTAATGAAGACAAGATGCCTTTCTGGAATGTGTTTGCCTCAAAAGTAGCTATTGTGTCATACAGGAGGCCTGTGATATGCAGGGGGTCAGATTAGATGCTCTAATGGTCTCTTCTGATCATAAAGTCGACTAATTTCTGAAAAACTGAGTGTAGCATTGGCAGCAGTGTCTGATGTTTCCCTGTCTAGCCGGCTTGCTGCCTAGAACGAACGCTCCTTGAGTGGGGTGATCCACAGGGAGTAGCTCAAACCTCCAAAGTGCCCGGGCAGGGGCAGGACATTGGCACAGCAAGGGAGGGGTATGGCAGTGACATCAGAAAGGCCTTTTGCAAGACCTCAGCCTATTGGTCAGAGGTGGTGTGGGGAGGTGGTGACCTCACAGAGAGATGCTGACATCAGCCAGGCAGGACCGGGGCGAGGGGCCAGGGAAACCTCAGAGACCCCTGTGGCTTTGCTTCAGCAAGTCTCCTTCTCCAGGTCTCTCTTTGAGGACTGAGAGAGTATTCGGGTTCATGGACGTGAGCGCCAGGAGGAACCTTTTTCGAGTTTCCTCCTTCCCTTTTAGTGATTTTACTAGAAAACAGCCGTCCCTGTTTAGAAGGTAAGAGCCTCCTGGAGGTTTGAAACCTGTTCAGTCTGTTCTATTGGGGTGACAGTTGAATTCTAGGCATGGAAGACACGAGCTTAAGGAGGCAGAACTTTATTCTGCACCTGGGATTTTCTCCCTTAGAATCACTGGGGCCACTAGGGTTTGTTCTTTTTGCTTCCCCTCTTCCTCCCTCCCTCTTTTTCTCTTGCTTCCTTTGTCCTTTTACCTGTTCCCCTCCCAACACCAGGAGGGGTGGGTGGGTGGGTGTGTGGGTGTGTGTGTGTTGCGGGGGAGTGCTCTGCAGCTTCCACTGTGGGAGCTCCACCCAAAAATGTGGGGCTGAAATAGTGCTTGGGCAGTGATCCCATCAGTGACCTGGGCCATCCTTTGGGCTTGCTGGTGAGAACCCTCAGCTTTCCATCCTCAGTCTCTACCCTGATTGGCTGAGGAGGGGATTTATTGACAGGGACGAGACTCAGGTCCTTGTTGGTCTCTTTTAAGAACAAGTAAATAAAGTCAGAACCAGTTCTATGTTTGATGAATTTTGCTGCTTCTCTGCATTAATGGTCTCTGAGCAGTTCACGCTTCTCTCTAACATTGCAATTCTCCTCAGATACTTGCTGAATAATTACTGTCACTGTTCTTGGTCTGGAGCTCATCTGAGAGCACTTTATTCAGGTCATTCAATGTCTGAAATTCAATATCCGATGGTAAATTTGAAAATCAGGGCTCTTGGGTCCTATTCCCAACTCTGCCACTGGCTGGATATGTGACCTAAGACAAGTCAATTCTCCTTTCTCAGCCTTAGCTTCTCCCTCTTTCGAGTAGGGATAATAACGAGCCGCTCCTACCTACCTCACAGTGCGTGGAGGCAGGGTCGGCTCTATGTTTTTTGCTGCCCCAAGCAAAAAAAATTTTGGCTGCCCCCATCCCAGCCCTGGGGTCCCCCGCCACATGCTCCTGCCGACCGAGCCCTGGGCTTCCCCCCACCCGCAGCCCCCTGCCACCCCATCCCTGGGCTCTCCCCCCCGCCCCCATACCCCGTGCCAACAATATAGGTTTGTTCTCCCCAGTCCGCCCAGGCTGAGCTGCTCCCGTTTATACTCCGTCTCCAGTCGGAGCATGCCCAGAGAGGGTGAGGGGGTGTGGCCATGTCAGGGTGGATGCACCTCATCACAGACAGCATTTCCCAAATGTTGGGATTAGCTAGGAGATCTCTTCAGGAGTAACCTTCTGTAGGGACTGGGTCACAAATACCTTGGGAACCAAATACCTGGGCGTTTTCCTAGTTCTGAATCACTTGCTGTGGAATTCTATCCCTGGATCATCTGAGACAATATTGACTTAAACAACTGAACTACCCTGTGACCATGTGCACTTACTTCGGTCAGTTGCACCCATTTGGGGTCTGCTGCTGTTCACCTTTTCAGAGTGGAGATTTAAACATACGACTGTTTCTTTGATAATATGTCCAACAGCTTGGAGTATTCTCTCCTGTTGACTGAACTGCATTTGAATTTTCTCCATGTCATCATGCAGGAATAGGGGGAAAAACAAACCTGAAGTAAAAAAATGGTAATTTGTCTGAAATTTCCCAAAAAATCTGAGCTACATTCTGTCAAACAAAACTAACATGCAGTAATATGACCAAGGAGCCTTCATAAAAGATAGAAAACCCATATCACAGAGAGGTAGAAGACACTTTCATTTTAATTTAAAAGTGAAATTCCAGACTAGGTTACATCTGATGTCTCAGAATCAGGATGAGAGATTCTCCCATGATCCACTGAAACCTGCTTCACCCAGCGCTTTCTCATGCATCCGACGAAGCGGGTATTCACCGACGAAAGCTCATGCTCCAAAAGTCTGATAGTCTATAAGGTGCCACAGGATTCTTTGCTGCTTTTACAGATCCAGACTAACACGGCTACCCCTCTGATACCTCTCTCATTAGTGTTATTTACAGGAGTTTTAGCACCTTCATAACGGGAGAAAAAACAGCCGACCTTCCCAGAAGCAGCTTTGCCATTGAGGGAAAAGGGGATTTGAACGGTGCTTGGGATCCATTTGAAATCCCCTTCCAAGTCTGACACTTTCATCTCCTGCCAGACTGATTCTGATTTAGGATCAAAGACGTGTACAAGCACCATTCCCAAGCATGGACAGCCAAGAACATGACCCCACCAGACACGTTGGGAAGCGAAGGAATACGAAGGGGTGAACTGTGCATGGCTCAGGCACAAGGTAACAGCTATGGGGTGACGGGGAAGGATGGAATGTCTGAGTCGCCCCATCTCCTTCCAGTGTCACAGAGCCTAAAATGACCCTTATTTCCCTGACACTGCTCCAGCTCTTCTTCATATTTAAATATATTTTAAATGAGAAAAAAGTCAATAAAATAACTGCTGTTCTGCACAATCCAGGGTAATGTGAGAACAACTGGGAATGAGACAATGTCTCCTCAAAGAGGAACTTGACGTCTCTAACACTAACTTTGCACTGGGAGGAGGAGTATAAATGTCAATCTCCAGGTTTGTTTAGAAAAGGAAATGTGATGATGGTTAGCTCAGACAGGAGGAAATGTGCAAGATAACTCCACCGACTATCCATGGCCCATGTATTTAGTGCAAGAATAGCTGTCTTATTACATCAGGAAAGTGAACTCAAGCTAGCTAACTCCATGACAACCACAGTGATGAGACCCAGGTAGATTTTATCTCAACGTAGCTGGTTGAAGACACCCCCCCATCTCCCCCACCTGGGGTGATGACATTCCTGGTAGAAAGGACACACACTCCCATGACTCGCAGGACAATGGAGTTGATACAAAGGACCACAGGATCCACCCCAAAGACGGCCGAGCTTCAAAAGCTCATGTGTGGGAGCTGAGGGACTACAGTGTGCAAAAGATGCAAACAGCCTTAACGCTCACTACTTGGGAACTGTCAAAAGAATTAAAGAAAAAATCTCCTGACAGCTCTAGAGAAGGTTTTTATGAAGTTTATCTCCTTTACGGATTCTCTGATGTTTAGAAAGGCCTGAGCTATGAGTGAAGCTTTTCCCACACTCGCAGCATTCATATGGTCTCTCTCCGGTGTGGACTCTGTAATGTGTAACAAGGGTTGAGCTCCGAGAGAAGCTTTTCCCGCACTCACTGCATTCATAGGGTCTCTCTCCGGTGTGGACTCTCTGGTGAGAGATAAGAGAGAAGAGGTGAGTGAAACTTTTCCCGCACTCACTGCATGCATAGGGTCTCTCTCCTGTGTGGATCCTCTGATGCATAGTAAGGTTTGAGCTCCGAGAGAAGCTTTTTCCACACTCGCAACATTCGTAGGGTCGCTCTCCTGTGTGCGTCGTCTGATGAGAGATAAGGGCTGATCTCTGAGTGAAGCTTTTCCCGCACTTGCAGCATTCGTAGGGTCGCTCTTCTGTGTGGATTCTCTGATGAGAGTTAAGGGTATATCGCTGAGTGAAGCTTTTCCCGCACTCACAGCATTCATAGGGTTTGTCTCCTCTGTTTTCGCTGATGCCTACTAAGGGCTGAGGTACGATTGAAGCTTTTCCCACACTCACAGCATTTGTAGGGTGTCTCTTTCGTGTGGATTATCTCATGTCGAATAAGGGCTGAGCGGTAATGGAAGTTTTTCCCACACTCACTACACGTAGTCTCTCGCTTTTCCGTGAGGATTTTCTCCTGGGACGTAGTTTCCTTGAGGTCCCTGTGAGTTCCCTGACAATTAATGGGTTCATCCACTCTCTCCTCTGAGTGGTTTCCCTGCTCTCTCTCTGGTCTGTGGTGACTTTCACCAGCTTTTCCCTGCTCATGGGGGCTGGACACGCTCCCTTGGGCTCTTCGCAGTAATTCCCCATGCGCTTCGGCGAGCTCAGCATCTTCCTGGTGAGGATTCTGCTCCTCGCTCTCCCTCACCACCCCATCACCTGCTAGAAGAGAGGAGAAATCTCAGAATTGGGGATGGAAAGGCGGAGAACAAACCCAAGTAAGTGCTGGAGAGACAGAAAATAAAAATCAGGGACTGAACTCCCCCTAACTCTTCCCCACAGGGGACAGTGGAGGGGATCAATTCTGCTCCCCACCCAGGACCGGCTTTAGGGGGGGCCGTACAGGTGCCCCACCCAAGGGGGTGCCGGGCGCAGGGTTTGGATTCCCACCTGACCTGCTGCCGAGAGGCTCGCTGGGCTGATGAAAGCGGCACAGGGAGGCAGATAAGCAGCTGCGTGGGGGAATGGGATAGACCTGAGCTGCAGGGGGAAATTGGACCACCAGCAGTCAGGTGACTGCTCCAGAGCAGAGGGACCCCTCTCCGCCCTGCTCCACGTGTGCAGCTGCTGCTGTTCCTGTCCCCCCACCCCCCGTTCACCCCCGGAGTCACCCCGTCCACCCCCGACTGGGAGCATCCTCCTGACTGCTCTGCGGGGGGAGGTGCTGATTGATGGCAGGGTGATCCTCTCCCCCCCACCCGGGTACCCGATTTCCACTGAGCTGGGGTGACGGGACAGGGGGAATCTGCGTGTGCTGCTGCCTCTCTGGGGCCGGAGCTGCCGGCAGCTGCTTGTGTCTGAACAAGCCTAGTTCAGGCTCCTGACCCTGAGAACTTTCTTAAAGAGACAGCGCGCTCACTCACTCAGGCACATACTCCCTTCACACACACACACACCAGGGCTCCCTGCATCCAGGTCACTTCCCCACCTGGGCTGTGCTGAGACATCAGGAGCAGCTCCTCTCCTGCCCTCCCCTTACGCAGCCTGCAGGGAAAGTGACCTGGGTGCAGGAAGCCCTGACGTCGCTCCTTGCTCCCCTCTCCCAGCCCCCCAGGGCTGTGTGGGGCGGGGGAGCAGCAGTCCAGTGGGGGAGCGAGCAGCAATGCCAGCTGCTTTGTGCATCCAGGTCAGGTTCCCCACTTGGGTGCAGGGGGGGATGCCGGGGTTAGAGGCAAAGGGGGCACAGGGCAGGGGTTGAGGGCACAGGAGAGTGGTGCAGGGGGTAGCAGTGAAGGGCTGCATAGAACCATAAAATATCAGGGTTGGAAGGGATCTCAGGAGGTATCTAGCCAGACCCTCTGCTCAAAGCAGGACCAATTCCCAACTAAATCATCCCAGCCAGGGCTTTGTCAAGCCAGGCCTTAAAAACCTCTAAGGAAGGAGACTCCACCTCCCCAGGGAACCCATTCCAGTGCTTCACCACCCTCCTAGTGAAATAGTTTTTCCTAGTATCCAACCTAGTCCTCCCCCACTGCAACTTGAGGTCATTACTCCTTGTTCTGTCATCTGCTACCACTGAGAACAGTCTAGATCCATCCTCTTTGGAACCCTCCTTCAGCAGTTGAAAGCAGCGATCAAATCCCCCCTCAGTCTTCTCTTCTGCAGACTAAACAATCCCAGTTCCCTCAGCCTCTCCTCATAAGTCATGTGCTCCAGCCCACTAATCATTTTTCGTTACCCTCTGCTGGACTCTTTCCAATTTTTCCACATCCTTCTTGTAGTGTGGGGCCCAAAACTGGACACAGTACTCCAGATGAGTCCTCACCAATGTCGAATAGAGGGGAACGATCACATCTCTCGATCTGCTGGCAATGCCCCTATTTATACAGCCGAAAATGCCGTTAGCCTTCTTGGCAACAAGGGCAACTGCTGACTCATATCCAGCTTCTCATCCACTGTAACCCCTAGGTCCTTTTCTGCAGAACTGCTTCCTAGCCATTCGGTCCCTAGTCTGTAACAGTGAATGGGATTCTTCTGTCCTAAGTGCTGGACTCTGCACTTGTCCTTGTTGAACCTCATCAGGTTTCTTTTGGCCCAATCCTCTAATTTGTCTAGGTCCCTCTGTATCCTAGCCCTACCCTCCAGAGTATCTACCACTCTTCCCAGTTTAGTGTCATCTGCAAACTTGCTGACAGTGCAGTCCACGCCATTCTCCAGATCATTAATGATTGCGGCACAGGAGTGGAGTGCAAGGGCTGAGGTGAAGGGGGCACAGTGCAGGGGTTAGGGGCTCAGGAGGGGGCAGGTGTTGGGGTGCACGAGGGGGGCAGAGGTTAGGAATGAAGGGGTGTAGGGATTAGGGGTGCAGGAGGGGGAGCAGGCATTTGGGGCAAAGGGACACAGTGCAGAGGTTGGGGGGAAGGGAACGTGGGTTGCCTAGGGAGCCCATGGGAGCCAGGGGCACCAAAACGCAAGTTTGCCCCAGGTGCCATTTCCCCGAGGCCGACCCTGCCCACATCCCATCCAAACACTCAGTAGGAAGGGAGGGAGCTCCAGCCAAGGTGTCAGTCATCATCTGTAGGAAGCCAGGAGTGAGATCTGCTGGGGACTGTCCTCAGCTCACAGAGTCTGTGTGGGGAATCCCAGCGGGTTCTCTCAGGCAGTTACAGTTTCTGGGTTGGTTTAATGTTTCCTTACCTGTGCAGGGACTTCCCAGGATCTCGCTTTCCACTGAACCAGGGAGATCCAGGACCCACGGCTCTTCCCCTCCTTCCAGCTGGAAGATCACAGAGGGTTGGGAAACTGGAAACCCTGCTCAAGGGAAAGAAAACAAAAGAGATCAGGGGAATTCATAGGCCATCTATCATCAGAAAAAACATTCTATTAGTTTAACCCCAGTCCATTTTAAACAATAAAATCGCAGGGCCAGCTCCCCAGGTGCTCAAAGGTGCAGAACACTCTGCTTAGGAGGGATTTAACTATCCCCATCTTTGCTGGGAACACACACAGCCAGACACTCATTATCAAAGAGGCTCCTAAAAAACAGAGACTGGAACTGCATTTCCCAGAAAGTGAAGACTCCAGACAGAGGGCAAGTGTCCCTGGCACTGCTTCTTGCTGACAGTCAGGCCCAGAGCCAAAGAGAGAGTCCAGGCGAAGCTGGGAACAGGAAGCATGGGCTGGGGGGGTTCAGTGGAGTAAGGACCAGGAAGGGCAGGGATATCACTGAAGGCAGGATCTCAGCAGCATTAGATGTCAGGAAAGCACATCCTGCGGCATTAGGGAACCTAGTGAGTCAGGTATAAAGGGAGGGAGCATAAAAAACACTGTGTGTGGAGAAAGCTGGCAAATTACATGGTGTAGTTCAAGAGACACAGCCCAATTCTTCTGCCAAAGGAGAATGTGAAAAATAAGAATCAGGCCATGTGACTTCAGGAGGGACAAATTCGAAGATCCAAAGAACATGCAGAGAAGAGAGACGGCGGCTCTTGCAGGTGGGGATGGAAAAGGAAGAGTCTCCGTGGTTCATGGAGCCAATTAGTTCATTTTATCATTCATTGACCATTGTTATGGTGATCTCATATGTTATTTCAGATGTAGTCACTGTGTATGCAATAGATTTAAGTTGTAGGTATAGACAGAAGTAAGACAAGTAGAGCCCTGCATGGATACAACGTTTATATCCGCATCCGATCTGCGATCTGCAAAAATGGTCCAGGGATCTCTGCAGATTTTCAGGGCTCTAGGAACAAAATTTGTACCCGCAGCCGATCCACAAAAATGGTCCGAATTCTCCACCAGGAGACGTGATCAAAGCGAAGGGCTAAGGCAATGAATCCTAAAATCTTCTAATATTTTAGAAGGGACCTCAAGAAGTTATCTACTCCATTCCCATCGCCCTGCGGCAGGATCAGGTGTAAATATGCCAGAAGTTTGTCTGACCTGTTCTTAAAACCCTCCTGGGACAAGAATTCCACAACCTCTCTTTGTAATCCATTCCAGTACTTCCCTATCCTTATCGCTGGAAAGGTTTTGGTATTACCCACCCTCAACCACCCTTGCAGCAGATCAAGCCAATTACTTCTCCTCCTACCTTCAGTGGACGTGACGAACAGTTAATCACTGCTCTCTTATAACAACCCTTGACATATTTGAAGACTGTTCTCAGTTCCCCACTCACTCTTTTCTCAGAATTAAACATGCCCAGTTCTTTCAACCTTCCCTCCTAAGTCATGTTCGAGGACCAGGAGGGCGCTTTTTCCTTCTGAATGGAGATGCGCAAGGTGAGGTCAAAGAAAAGGATGTTGGAGTAACTGAGACAGGAGAGGATGACTAAGAGCTCTAGCTGCGCGGATGGATAGGAAAGGCCAATTGTTAAGGATGTTATGCAAAAAGAAAATGCCAGGTGTAGGCACAGCCTGGATAGGAGACCCCAGAGGGAGCTCCGTGACAAAGGTATTGCAAAGTTATGGGCCTGAAGTGACAGGCAGCACAATGGTGCTGTCTGCGGCGGTAGAGAAAGAAGGTGGGGGGAGGGCTTGGGGGAAATATTAAGAGCTTTGCTTCAGCTGTTGATCTTTAGCTGATGGCTGGACATCACTGAGGAGATGAGAGAGAGAGAGAGAGGGGCTGAGATTTCAGTTGCGACAGAAGGAGACAGGCCATGAGCAGAGAGGCAAAACTGGGAGTTAGGAGCACAGAGATGGTAGTTGAATGTGTGTGTGTGCGGATGAGATTACCTGGAAATAAGGTGCAGAGGAAGAAAAGAAGAGGCCCAAGGACAGAGCCCCGTGGAACCCAAACGGAAGGCTGGAACGGGGGTCAGCCGGCTCATTCTAAAGACACTGTAATGCAGCGACTGGAGGAGGAGAAGGATGCGACATCATGGACCTCTTGATGCCACCTGGCAGAGGGCACAGGGTGCCTAATGTTTTACTGGGATCCCACAGACCAGGTACACGCATATTCGTTCACCCAAAGGTGGCGTGTCAGGTGTCTGTCGAGGAACTAGTTAGGTAGGTCTTAGGTAACTCTTAAAAGCTTTGCCAGTCCAGCTCTATTGTTGAAGGTTGTGAAAATGTGCACACACGCATGCGCACACACGCACACCATCCAACATGGCTCTGCTGGCCAAAGCTCAATTACAGACACAGCTACAGCGGCAAAAGCATCCATTTTTTAAAACAGGAAACTAAATGTTCATAAGCTACATTAATGCAGAGTTAAGGTTGCCCAGTGCTGTCTCCTGCCTTGCACCATATGGATGGTGAGTAAACTTAAACCTCTGCAGACCAGGTAATGAAAAGTTAATGTAAACTTTCCCCCAACCCTTAACCCTGTAGCTGGCCAGAACCAGTGAGAATGATTCTGTGTGGGCCGTGCAAAGGTTAACCAACTGCCACAGGGACTCAGGTATTCAGCTCAATGCAGCAGTAACGGGATGAATTCTATGGTCTGTGGTATAAAGGACATCAGAGTAGATGATCTAATAGTCACATCTGGCCTTAAAATCTATGAACCTATAATCGATCCAAGGAAAGACTAAGACTAAGACATTGTCTGTGCTGTGCTCACAGGTGGGAATCCCAGCATCTATCCGCATGCCTCCAGCTGTGTGCACTGGACCAGCTGTAGCTGTGACTGGCTGATGGAGGGATGGGTTGCAGCAGCTGGGCAGAGCTGTGCCTGTGCTATGCAGAGAGGTGCATGTGAAACTTTGGGGGCAATTCTGCCTCATTTCCGTGCTGAGTGTTGCAGGCTTGGTCAGCAAAGGTGCCCAAGGGTGTGTTCTTGCCATGGGGGTTGTCAGCACCCTGGTGGCGTATGTTCGAGTGATCTGTGGGCTTAGTGAGGGGTAAGTGAAGGCAGCGACTCAAAAGGAAAACTCAGGTTGAGGGCAAGGGGGTAGTAACACTGTGCAAGGCTCAGCTGGCCTGTGTGCAGGAGGTTCAGTACTGGAGAGCAGGCCAGGGGGAGGAAGCTTCTGTTTGCTGTGACAGAGATGAACCCGAATATTATCTTAGCAAAGAGAAGAACATGTTAGACATTCTGCTGTACTGCTCTGTTCCCAGAGCGCTCTGTAACAGGGGAGGGGAGAGGGCTAGTGTGGGTGTCTCTGGCATGTCGGGGTGATGCTGAAACAGGGCAGAGTAGAGGTGGCATTGTGGGGGAGTGGCATGAACCTTAACTCTGCATTTCCTGTTCCAAGAGCCGAGGGGATGGGAATCCTTACCCAGCGAGGTCACATTCTCACAGTTCTCCTGCATGACCTTCCTGCAGAGGGCTCTCTGAGTGGGGTCCAGCAGAGCCCCCTCTTCCCTGGTGAAATATACAGCCACCTCCTCGAAGGTCACCGGCCCCTGAAAGAGCAAGAGCCCAACACTCAGTACCTGCTGCCCCGCTCACAGCCCCACTATTCATGGAGGAAAGGAGCCAATCAAATGGAAGCTCTGAGAGAGTCAGCAGAGTCCTATCCCCATACTGCTGAGAGCAGCCAGGAGACATCTGGGTGAGGGGACGAAGTGAGAGCCCCTTGTCTCTCCCAGCAGATCCACCACAGACCTACTAGCCAGAGGCTGTTACAGGCGATGGAGCCCCCAGTAGGGTCCAGGCACAGCCCCATGGCAGGGAACCCAACACCCTCCCCACTGCCAGCAGCTGGATGTGAGGGGCCGGGACATCTTCCCTAGACCTCCCTGCTGGGTGCCCACTTTCCATGTCACACCAGCCTCTGGCTAGCAGGCTGAGGGTTCAGCACTGGAAGTCTGGTCAGTTTTCCCAGCCCCGCCCAGGGAGTTGCTTTGTCTGTTTCCTGTTTCACAAATTAGGGAATTTTCTCCCCCAACACCCAAGTGTTTGTTCTGAGGATCTAGGCCCATGTTAACAAGTCCCAGCAGGTTTGTCACACTCTGTCCCCCTCCCTATCCTCACCCAGGGTATTCCCTGCCCCCCTCCAGCCCTAACTCCCCAGAAGTTGCCACCTCTTCAGTATTTCCTGCCCCTCCCCCTCCAGCAGGAACCCACCAGCAACCCCTCCAATAACCCCTACCTGAGCTGGCTCCACTGCAGCCATTTCTCCTGTCCCATGGGATGCTGGGACGAGCTGGAGCGAGAGGTGGGCATCGTTCTGCAGCCTGGCAGGGCGAGAAGGGCAGTTGTGGAGGTTTCAGAACAGGCTTCAGTTCATGTCACATCACGATTCCCCCAGGCCCTTTCCCTGGGGACAGAGATTGTAGATTCTGCCAGGCTGGGCACATGCTCAGTCCCCACAGTGCAGCACAGACCTGGCCCCCGGCCCCTCCTTTGCCCCTTGTGCTCCCCCCAGCAGCAGTAACCAACCAAGACATTTTGAAGCCCTCCCAGCAACAGGGTGTGAATCAAACCCTGGACCAGACCAGACCCAAAGGAGCCCCCTTGGGGGGGGTCCCCCTGCCCCTGCCCCCAGGGCAGCGCACTCCTGCCGCAGGGGGAACAGGGAGAGTCCGGGGCTGGTTCTTCCTCTCTCTGCTCCTCACCTCGGTCACAGGGAAGTGACCCTGGGCAGGGACGCTGCAGTGAGTGTGCCGGGGGGGGGGGGGGCAGAGATCTGGGAACCTGCCCCCCCCTCTAATTTCTCCTCACACCCTCTCCCCCCCCCAGCGCCCTGCCCCGGGCTGGGAGCCGGGGTCACCGCCCCGTTCCCGGGGGCTCTCTCCCCGCGGCTGCCCCGCTCCGCCCGTGCGGGGAAGGGGGCACCAGGCGGGGGGACCCGCTTCACCCCCCCGGTACCGGGCACAGCAGAGCCGGGGCGGGGGGGGCGGCTCAGACTCGCTGCGGGAAGGATCCTCCCGGCCTCAGCGCTGCAGCAGCTCCGGGCCCCCGGGGGCAGCGATGGGGGGGGGCACCGCGCAGAGCCCGGGACCTGCCCCGCCCCCCGGGCTCGGTCACCGGGAGCCTCGGCAGATCCCGGGGCGGGGCCCAGTTGGAGAAAGCTCCGCCCCCCCCGCCGGCTCCGGGCTCCCCATCCCAGCGGGGGGGGGGGGGGGGCGGATGCTGCTGCGGCTCCGCTGGGGCCGAGGCGGCTCCGAGGCTTCTCCCGGGTTCCCCGGGGCAGAGTCACGTGCCGGCCCCCCCAGCGCCCCCCCCCCGGGGTCTCTCACTCCCCGGGGGCTCCGGGCGGGGCTGGGGCGGGCAGAGCCCGGGGGGCGGGGTCCAGCTGGAGAACCCCCCGGCCGGGCCCCCGCCGGTGAGCAGCAGCGGCTCAGCCCAGGCCCGGCTCACGCGGAGGGGAGCATGCGCGATTTTACCTGCTGAAACCTCCCTTACCTGGGCCGGAGAAGGCGGAAGCGGCCCCGGGGCAGGCTGGGAGATGTAGTTCCTGACTCTCCCTGGACCGGAAGTGACGTTGGGGGGAGAGACCAAGCCGAGTTGCAAACGCGCGGGCTGCTGCGGCTCTGCCTGGCTCGCGCGGGGCCGTTGGAGCCTCTCTGCCCGCCCCAGCCCCGGTGAGTGAGAGACCCCGGGGGGGGGGCGGGCACGTGACTCTGCCCCGGGGAACCCGGGAGAAGCCTCGTAGCCGCCTCGGCCCCAGCGGAGCCGCAGCAGGATCCGCCCCCCCCCCGCTGGGATGGGGGGGGCCGGGGCCCGGCGGGGGGTCCCTGGGGGGAGGGGGGTGTCGGGCGGGGTGGGGGGAAGCTGGAGCTGGGGGGGGAAGGTCAGTGGGACGCGGGGGGAGCGGGCGAAGGGGGGAGGGGGGTTAATTGGATCCTGTCCCTGTTGGTGCCACTTGCCTCTCGCCCCCGATACAAATTCTCTCCAGTTCTGCCCCTTTTCTCGCTCAGTGTCTCACCCGGGCTGTAAAATCCGGGGAGATTCGCCCCCATCCCCGCCAATGAGCCGCTCTCCCGCCACCCCCATTTCCCCCTGGTCTCTCCAGGAGTCTGATTTTCCACCTCCAGTTGCATAGTTCGTGACATGTTTTCTCTGCACATCTCAAAGGTTGATATAAAATACCCTAAACGTTTGCCCTGAGATTTCCCCCTGTCTCTCTAATTATAAAATACCAAGAAAATCTCAGATTTACACCTTTTCTCAGATTCTTGAACCTGGATATAAAATGTTTGCAAATGTTGCCCATTTCCTCTCTATTCATTTAACAAATACTGATGTGAAACACTGACATTTTACTGCATATCAGATATAAACTGATATAAAATCCCTTTGATTTTCCACTTTCCTCTCTATTATTTGCAAAAATAGAGCCAAAATCTCTCAGATTTCCAGTCTCTCTCTTTCACTTCTACGTTATTATCAAATATCAATTAAAATTCCTTTCATGTTTGGGGCTGTTCCCCATGTCTCTCAATCCCAGCAACTTCTCCTTTCTTGGAGGAAACCTGTTGCCCTGAATCATTCTCCATCCTGGAGGTTGCAGGGGGTTAAATTTCCCAGTGTTGATCTTTCCCCTCTCCTTTGAGAGCCATTTCTTCCCCCCTTTACCTCTGTTAAAATGTTTGCTGATGAAAGAGACCAGCCACATCTTTAATACACATCAAAGCTCGAGGCCTCCCCCTGTTTGGGGATCAGTGGTCCCCAGCTGGTAACGGGAGAGTTGGCTGGACCCTTTTCTTTTCTCCAGCTGGCACGGGATAAGGAGGTCTCTGTGAGTGCAGTGTGGGTCCAGAAGTATCCCAAACCCCACAGCAAATGGCCTCGGTGAGGGGTCGCTTCCCGCAGTGCTAAGATGTAGCCACCTCTGGGGTGGATCCATGGTGGCCATTATTTGCTAGTGACAGGCATGGACATTTCTTATCTATTTTGTCCCTCCAGGCCTTCCATACTCCAGTTCAAGAGACATCCCCCAGGGCTCCCTCTGCCTGTGTGACTGGCCAGCAGGGGGCGGTGGTCACTTTCTATCCACTTCTCAGGCACTGTGAGGTAACAGTGTTGCTGGGTGGGGGTGGGGCTGTGTGGGGAGATAGCAGCTGAAGGGGGATTGTGGTGGGGGGAGGCCTCTGGGTGGCTGGGCAGGGGGTACCCTAGTGAGGTTGGTGGGTTCTGGAGATTTGGGGTTTCAGGGGGTGGTTGTGATGTGCCCAGCCCTGAGGCTGTGGGTCCTGGAGGTGGGTATCGCTGGGGGCCTGTTGGCTGCAGAACAGCCGGGGTGGGCGTCTCTTGGGGAGGCGGGACAGGGGGTCAGAGGGAGCCTGGTGCTGTGCCAGGGGCTCTGTCTGGGCTTCCCCCGCAGACTCCTGGCATCGCTGCCGTGCCCAGTGCACAGAGCTGGGGGAGGGAATCCCTGGTACTAGGTCAGGGGATGCCAGGGAAGCAGAGTGAGGGGTCCCACTGAAAAGCATCAGGGGGTCCCGCTGGGTGGAGGAGGGGGTCCCAGGCAAATGGCAGGGCAGATCCTGCTGGTGGTGGTGTGCGGGGGGGAGTCCTAGGCAGGAAGTGAGGAACTGAGTTCCCAGTAGGCGAGTCTCTGGCTGCTGGGGGCTCTTGGTGGGGGGAACCCTTTGGGATTCCCAACCTGACAGTCATGGTCTGGTGGGGCTTCCCTGGCCGGTGGGGCTTTGAGGGGTATCTGGGGTCCCTGGCTGGGGACTCTGGGGGCTGCATCCCAGGGAATAGCTGCTGGGCCCCTGGCTGTGGGAACTTCTACTAACCATGATCCTTCTCTCTGATCAACTCATGTCAGAGTCCTGGCTCCAAGCACTGCCCGGCATTCCCCAGTCACCGGCCCTGTCACTGTGATAACTTTCTGTCCACTTATCAGACACTGTGAGTGTGAAATCACAGATTTTGCTTTTCTCCTCTTTTGAAAACTGCAGGAACTTTTGGTTCAGTTTAGAAAATTTGTGCCCCCCAGTCCTGAGAGCAGCTAGGGGGCATCACGGTGAGAGAACAAAGAGGGACCCCTTGTCTCTCCCAACAGATCCATCACACACCTACTAGCCAGAGGCTGATACAACCCCATGGTGAGGAACCCAACACCCTCCCCACTGCCAGCAGCTGGATGTGAGGGGCTGGGACATCTTCCCTACGCCTCCCTGCTGGGTGCCCCCTTTCCATGTCACACCAGCCCCTGGCTAGCAGGCTGAGGATTCAGCACTGGAAGTCTGGTCAGTTTTCCTAGCTCTGCCCAGGGGGTTGGTTTCTCTATTTCCTGTTTCACAAATTAGGGAATTTTCTCCCCCAACACCCAAATGTTTGTTCTGAGGATCTAGGCCCACATTAAACAAGTCCCAGCAGGTTTGTCACACACTGTCCCACTCCCTTTCCTCACCCAGGGTATTCCCTGCCCCCCTCCAGCCCTAACTCCCCAGAAGTTGCCACCTCTTCAGTATTTCCTGCCCCTCCCCCGCCAGCAGGAACCCACCAGCAACCCCTCCAATAACCCCTACCTGATCTGGCGCCGGAGAAGCCCCCCCGGCCAGGCACAGAGGGGTTAATGCCTTCCTGTGCCCTGAAATCCTCCCCCCACCCCCGCTCCCAGCCGCTCCAGACCCTCTCTGTGCCCCGCAACCCCCACCCCCCGGGCTGCAGCGCTCGCCAGGGCGGGCTGCAGCAGCTGGGATCCAGCTGACACCCAATGCAGGGGCTGGGGGGGGGAGCTGCTACACTAGCCTCTGCCCCCGCTTTTCTCCTGGGGAGCCCCGGCCCCTCTCCTGCCCCCTCCGGGCTGAGGCGGGTCCCCACGTGTCCCACCCCCTGCGTGGGACCCGGGGGCGGGGCCAGGCCTGGGGAGGAGCCGCCCCTTCCCGCCCCCCACGGCCTGGCCCCCGCCCGGAAGCGCAGCACGGGGGCTCCTGCAGCCCGCGGGGCAGCGCGGTGGGGCCGGGGGCAGCGCGGGGCGGGCAGGGCTGGGGACATGCGTGGGGCGGACACGCTCCTGCCGGGGGCGGGGTCAGGGCTGGGGGTTGGGTTATTACCTGGGGGTCACAAGCCCCCCCCCCCAGCTCTGCCGCTCCCCGGGAAAAGGCCGGGGGGGGGGGGTCTGAGAGGCACAGGCTGGGAGAGGGGTCGGGGCCGGGGGAAAGGATGAGCGGTGGGGGGAGGGTCTGGCTGGCCCGGGGGACCTCCCGTACCTGGGCTGGAGAGAGCGGAAGTGCCCCCGGGGCAGGCTGGGAGATGTAGTTCCTGACTCTCCCCGGAGCGGAAGTGACGTTGGGGGGAGAGACCAAGCCGAGCTGCAAACGCACGCGGGCTGCTGCGGCTCTGCCTGGCTCGCGCGGGGCCGTTGGAGCCTCTCCCGGGCCGGAGAAGGGTTGGTGCCGTTGGAGCTCTGGGCATGCGCAGATCGCGGCGGGAGAGCCCTTCATTAACCCCCCCGTGCCCGGCCCAGGCCCTGCCCCGCTGGAGCCACCCTGGGGCCGCCCCGGGCTCCGCCTGCCCTGCTGCGGAGCTGCAGCCTCCAGGTCCCGGAGCGAGCCCCGGGGGCGTGGCCGGGCGGTGACTCTGCCCCAGTGCCCGGGGGGGGGACCTGGCATCTCGCCCACGGGGGGCTCGGAGCTGCTGCCCCCGCAGGAGCCCAGCTCCCCCAGGCCCGGCCAGGCTCTTCCCTGGGGCTCCGCGGGGGGTTCTGGGGGGAGGGGCCTGGCCCCACTGGGGTCCCTGCGTGGGGCTGGGCGGGGGAGACCGGGTTGTGGGGTGGGGAAGGGGCGGGTGGGAAATGTCTGTGCAGCCCGGACATGGCCGGGGGGGGGAGCAGGTGACCCCCGAGGAGCGGGGAGAGAAAGGGGGGGGCTGAGATCCCCTTGGATTTACCGCTGCCCCCTCCCGTGGGGACCCCCCTCCTCCCCCGTCCTGCCCCCTTTCTCCCTAGAGAGCCACAAGCAGCGCCCAGGGTGACCCCCCCTCCCCCAACCCCCTGAGAAGTTCCCTGGCCCCCCCCCCCCCCCCCCGATTGTGCCCCATTTTCTCTCCCCTTCGCCAGTGGCCAGTTCAGGTCTCAGGTTTGGGGGGTTTCCCCCCATTCCCACCTGCAGGGATTTGTCCTTGTGCGGGTGGGAAATGGTTCCCCCGAGTGACTCCTGAGCTGGGCAGAGGGTGAATGGGCAGAGGCTGGGGGGGCCCTGAGACAGGGACACCTCTGGGCTGGGCTGGGGGGCCCACTCTCTGCTGGCAACGGGGCCTGGGAAGGGCCAGGAAGGGGAGGGAGGAGCAAGTGTCCCCCATGGAGACGGCTCAGCCCCAGGTTTCCCAGTCCAGCTACTCCCCAGCACCTGCTGGCCCTGTGAGTGTGAGGCAAGAAGAATCCATCTCATTCTGTTGTTGATTGAATATCCCTGTATAATCCCCTCCAATTTCCCCTCCGTTCTCTTGAACTGTTAAATGCTGAGGTAAAATCTCCCAGATATTGGTGCTTCTGTCCCACATTAGCAAATATTTAGTTTGTGCCCCATTTTCTCCTCAGTTCTGAAATACTGATATCAAATTCTCAAAAATCTTCCCGCTTTTCTCCCCAGGTGTGTGACTGAGATCAGGGCTTTTATCGTACTGAGCGTGGCCCTGTTCTGCCAGCTGCTGCAGAGACCCCAACTGAGATCTGGGCCCTGTTCTGCCAGGTGCTGAAGAGACCCCAGGTGAGATCAGACCCCACTGTTGTGCCAGGTAAAACTGAGACCTGGACCGAGATCACGGCCCCCCTTATGCCAGGCAGCGCATGACTGTGACCCAAACCGCTGCCTCCATTGTGCTGGGCACTTCAGAGACCTCGACTGAGATCTGTGTCCCCGTTGGGTCTGGCACTGCACTGACCCCGACCCAGATCACGCCCCACCACTGTACTGGGCACTGCACAGACCCTGACAGGGATCCTGCCCCCACATTTTGCCAGATGCTGCAGGGGCCCTAAACAAAATCCGGGATCCTGTAATGCTGGGAGTTCCAGAGTCCCCGACTGAGGTCAGGCCCCTGTTGCGCAGGGCTCTGCACAGACACTGACCAAGATCAGGGTCCCCATTGTGACAGGTGCTGAACAGACACCAAGGGTATCTCTACCCTGCCATAAAAACCCCCCAGCTGGCCCATGCCAGGTGACTCAGGCTCACAGGGCTCAGGCGAAGGGACTGTTTAATTGCAGTGTAGATGTCTGGGCTCGGGCTGGGGCCAGGCTGTAGGACCCTGCGAGGTGGGAGGGTGCCAGACCTTGGGCTGCAGCCCCAGCCGGAACATGGACACCACAATTAAACAGCCCCACAGCCTGAGCCGTGTGAGCCCAAGTCAGCGGGCACGGGCCAGCCGCCGGTGTCTGACTGCAGTGTGGACATGCCCACAGGGACAGAGAGACCTTGCCACAAAAAGCTCAAAGGCTAAATAGGCAATTATTCACAGCAATAAGATTTACAGATCCATTTGTGCACCAAAGTCCAGATAGCAGCATGTGTATGTGTGTAGTTTGGTTGGGGCTGGTGTAATTGTGCCCCCAGAAATATGTACATTTCCAGCAAAACCCCTCCTACACAGTACACCCAATTGTCCACCCCTTGCCATAGGCCATTGATCCTGCTCCTGCATAGTCATAGGAGAGGGCCACGGCCAAACATTTCCTTTGATGTGCACCATTTTTCATCACCCCTCCATTGATTCCCAGTGAGCTCCTCCCCTTCTCATTATTCCCATAGGGCTTGTGGGGCCCACCTTAGTTGCCGTTCTATTTCCAGGCACCATAGTAGCCATTACCCAGGTGCTGGCCTCCCAGTTGAGCATTTTGCATTCCCATACACATGTTCCTCTCCCCCCAGGTCAGCCTTTTGAAGCCATCCCCCACCCACCTCATGCTAGCAGCACGACCAACACCACAGACAAACAACACAAAACATAGATCCATTGTATTCTGGGTTATTCTTCCGCTGGCACCAGCATGGTTGTAGAGTGTCTGAAAAACAAAAGAAACAATTTCCACCCCCCTGGTGGGATCAGATTATTTCTTAATAATAATACCAATTCCTTTTACAAATTTCCTTGCTAATTGCAGGAAAAACAGAAGAATTACCTTCAGGCTGGCCTTAGTTTGTTCTATAGTCAGGATAGTGAATTACCCCACTCACTGACCATTTATGAAATTTATGAGGTGGCGTGCCTCAGTTTCCCACAGCTTCAGATTTCTGCTCTGTACACACACACACACGCTCCTTAGGGTTAACCTGTCCCCCCTTATTTTCAGGCTTGACTTGTTTTTTCACCTCCCTTTTCTGGAGGGCCATAATCTGAGTCTTCTAGTCGCTTGTTTGCTGACCAGATGCATTCATTATTCTCAGGTTCTTTGTGCTGCAAATGGCAGTTTCCTCCTTCCCCCATCAGCTGGGTATTGCATCCACACAGAGTCTTTCTTAGCTTTGAATCCAGAGGCAAGCCATCAGCAGCTCAGAGACTGTTTCAAAAGGGACACATTTCACTTCCACCAGGGTTCTTATTACTGTTCACTTTCATCTTCTGCTCCAAAACACTGCTCAAAAGTTCTGAAAAAGTAAGCACAATCTACTATGCTCCTTTTGGAGCCCTAACAGGATTTTAATTAAGTACCATGTTTTGTTTGCATTTCTTTTACCCCTTTTCCAATATACACTGCACCCCCCACCACTTGCTAGTCACATTCCCAGACCCCACTGCCAAGCCCTCCCCACTGATAGTGACTTTCTCACTCCAGCCCCACTCCTTTCCCCTGTGAAAAGACATCACCCAGGGCTCCCTGCCGGCCATGTGAGTGTGAGGCAAGAAGAATCCATCCCATTCTTATTGATTCAGTATCCTTGTATAATCCCCTCAAATTTCCCATCTTTTCTCTTGAGCCTTTAAACGGTGACACAAAATCTCCCAGATGTTGGTGCTTCTCTCTTATATTGGCAAATATTTAGTTTGTGCCCCAATTTCTCCTCAGTTCTGAAATACTGATATCAAATGCTCGAAAATCTTCCCGCTTTTCTCCCCAGGTGTGTGACTGAGATCAGGGCTCTTATCATACTGAGCGTGGCCCTGTTCTGCCAGGTGCTGCAGAGACCCCAACTGAGATCTGGGCCCTGTTGTGCCAGGCACTGAAGAGACCTGAGGTGAGATCAGACCCCACTGTTGTGCCAGGTAAAACTGAGACCTGGATCGAGATCACACACCCCTTGTCGCAGGCAGCGCACGACTGCGACCCGAACCGCTGCCTCCATTGTGCTGGGCACTTCAGAGACCTCGACTGAGACCTGTGTCCCCGTTGGGTCTGGCCCTGCACTGACCCCGACCCAGATCACGTTGCACCACTGTACTGGCTGAAGGCCTTAGCCTGTCACAGTAAGAGAAGGCCATTCCACAGACAGTGATCTTTGATTCCTTCTTTTATACCTCTATAACTAGCTAAGTGATAAGAATACACCTACATTCTTAAAGTACAGGCCTTTGCAGACAGGCCTGAATATCTATATCCTAACACTTGGTTCTGCCTCAGCACAGGGTGCTGGAGTAGACGACCTCTCAAGATCCCTTCCAGGCCTACACTGAAATAATTCTCTTTTGTGCTGTGTCCTGTTCTACGCTGAGCTGTTTTGCATGGGGCCATTTGGAACTGGGATTGCCCCATGTTGTGTTGCATAGTTTTATGGTGCATTGTTTTGCCTCAGCTTGTTTGGTGTCTTTGTTGTGTTGGATTGAGTTGAGCTCTTTTGCATTGTGTACTTTTGTCCTAAGGTGTGTTAGTTTGCTTTGCGTTGCTTTCTTCTCCTTAGTATTGTGTCATTTTATGCTGTGCAGTGTAGTTTTTTGTTGTTGTTTTTTGAATGGCCTGACACCATGTTTTTATTTGGTTTCATCTTGTTGGTTTTTATGTATCTATATTGCATAACATCATAGAAATGTAGAGCTGGACAAGACCTCAAGATGTTGTCATGTCCAGCTCTCTCTGCCAAGGCAGGACCAAGTATATGTAGATTATCTCTGACAGAGCTTTGTCCTACTTGTTCTTAAAAACTTCCAGGGAAAGAGACTCCCCAGCCCCCCTTGTAAGACTATTCCCGAGCTGACCTGCCTTAGCTCTGGGGACACCCACACAGACTGTAGTGGTGAGCAGCTCTGGAGAGAGAGGAGACCCCAGTGAGTGGCAGCTGGGTAAAGAGACTAAAGTTGGGAGGAGAAACATTGACGTGTCCAAGGTCACCCAGGCTGTCCGTGATGGAGCTAGAAATAGATCCCAGTGCTAGTGCCACCGTACTGCTGTTTTGGGCACTGAAGGTCTCTGCCACCCTGGTGTTTTAGGCACTGGTGCAAACCCTTAGTACAGACAGAATTTACACTAGTGCACTCTGGCACTGGTGCACCATGTCCCTGTTTGAAGGCTTGCAGGAGATGGGGGATGGGGGGCAGTGACCTCCCTGAGGCCTGGGGCTGGCTGAACAGTGCAGCTGGGAAGGGAGGGGCAGCAGTGAGTGCTGGAGGTATGAGCCAGGAGCACAGCCCCACAGGACTGGACACTGACTTCTCCTGACCCAGGGGACACCCCCCAGCTGTGTGCAGGGACCGCAGCTGAGCTGCCTGCCAAGACAGCCTGTGCATCCATGGACAAACCACCTCTTCCTGCAGCCTAATACAAAGGGGTCTGGGGACCTTTCCAAGCTGCGGGTGACGGGGCTCTGGCGTTACCGGGGTCTGTTCCTGGCTCTGTCCCTGACCTGCTTGGTGACCTGGGGAAAGTCACAGCCCTTCTCTGTTTTCCTCCTCCCTGTTGTCTACTTGGATTGTGATCTCTTTGGAGCAAGGACTGTCCCTCTCTGTCTGTGCAGTGCCCAGCACAATGGGGGTGCTGATCTCAGTCAGGGTCTTTGCCATGTGCAGCAGGATGGGGCCCTGATCTCCATCAGTGTCTGTGCAACGCAAGGCACAGTTGATAGACTCACAGACTTGAAGGGCAGAAGGTAGAGGTGTATTTCAGATGAGGTCTCATCAGTGCCTTGTATAACAGTACTAGCCCTTTCATGTGTCTGCTGGAAATACCTCACCTGATGTATCCTAGGACTGCATTAACCTATTTCACGGCTGCATCACATTGGCAGCTCATAATTATCCTGTGATCAACCAATACACCCAGGTCTTTCTCCTCCTCTGTCACTTCCAATTGACAAATCACCGACCAGGGCCTGCAGTCTGTCAGGAGAGGTGTGCTGGGTTGTATTTAGGAATCTGAAAATAAAAGGTGAAGACGGCTGGGTCACAATATCCAATGAAATCTTGCAAACAATTATACAAATGGACCCTACTTCTGTTAAAACAACATGGTATTAATACTGATTCAAAACTGACATTAAAATTAGGAGAAAAACGCATGAGAAATGAACTGACACCTACTTACCATTTCTTAATGCCTACAATTTTGACACTCCCTCACAGCATCTTTTTTTCAAAGCGATGCACAGCACACAGTCAAGTTAATGAATGGAAGCACACCCATTATTGACTGCTTTGTGCTGCATGAGCATCTGATTAAGCACCTAATTACAACTGTACCACTATAAGTGAAAATGCATCAACCCAGCTTAGCTCCAAGGTGTTTAGATGTGAATGAAAAGTTTCCAAGGCTTTGGCTACACTTAGCGCTTCAAAGCGCTGCCGCGGCAGCGCTTTGAAGCGCTAAGTGTAGTCGGAGCGCCAGCGCTGAGCGAGAGCTCTCCCAGCGCTGTCCGTACTCCACCTCCCTGTGGGGATTAATGTACAGCGCTGGGGCTCTGATCACACTGGCGCTTTGCAGCGCCGCAATTTGCAGCGCTGGAGAGGGTGTTTTTTCACACCCTGCTGCAGCGCTGCAAATTTGCAAGTGTAGCCAAAGCCCAAATGGGTCACTTGCTGGAGGATTCTCTGCAGCTTGAGGGCTTCAAACCACAATTTGAAGACTTCAGTAACTCAGACGTAGGTTAGGGGTTTGTTATAGAAGTGGATGGGTAGGATTCTATGGCCTGCTTTGTGCAGGAGGTCAGACTAGATGATCATAATGGTCCCTTCTGACCTTTAAAGTCTGAGTCTACATGGCAGAATGGTTAATGAAGAAAATACACTGAAATGCCTCTACGCAGTCCTGTTGACTTCTTCTCCCAACCCCCCTCCTCATGAGTTCTGGCCTCTTGGTCACTCAGCTCCCAGTCCCCCATCAGCTGTGCCCTCTCCCAACCTAACCCATTTCTACTGCAATTCTTCACCCTCCTCGTCCAGGCAGGGGGATGGCGCTGCAGCCCCTAAGGTACCTGCGTTAATCACTGTCTCTGATACTGGGGCTATTTAGATTTCAGGGAACGATTCAGAATTACTGGCTCTGGGAGGTGGGAGAGAGGAGAGGCTGAGAGAGCGTGTGCTCTTACGGCCACGTTCAACTCTGGTAGCCTCCATGTTACCTCATCCTCCCCCATGTGTCTCCGCTCATGTCAGTGTCACCTGATCATAATGCCACTGGCCTCAGCAGAGCTCCTAGACAGGAGCTACATCACAAGAGGGTTACAGTACTGAGAGTAAAATGCATCACAGGGAGGGTGTAATTATCCTGAAGTGAAACATTCCAGTCTAGGAAGTACTTCATTACTTAAAATTATGCTTGACAGGATTGGATTTTTATGAATAAATTGCAGTAAATGTTAATTTCACTGTACACACACACAGATGAAAAAATATTGATATAGGTAATATACAGAAATGCTTCTGGAGAAAGTGGAGTTTGATTTAAGGATATTTACACTGTATATTTTGGGTGTGACATTGACAATTTCTCTTTGAACAGTTCTATGATTTGGCTTTTGGACTCTCAGCAGTTACTGTTATTAAATAATTGTCTGACGACCCCCATAACTTCCCACAGCTCTGAACATTGAAATTGTGAACGTTGAAAAAAGGGTTTAAAAATAAATACCGCTATCTATTGAAATTAAAAGAAAGAAATAGACACAATGAATTTTGTCAAACCCACTTAACAGCAATTGCAATATGCTAGGGGATGGAAATTCACAACTAAGGCACCAACCTTAATTCTGCCCTGTAGTGACACCAGGCAATTGCCGTAGGGCTACGAATTAGGCATTTTAGTGTATATCGTTCCAGGTTACAAATCGGTATGATCTAAAGACACATGAGATCTTTTCCTCAGGATATCACCGTCACTGGGTTGTTTCTCTTAGTGGTAATTCTCAGAAGTGAACAGATTAATAACATTTTATCAGCTATGAAGTGGCCATTTCAGATTTCTGGGGAGCGTCTGTTATTTTGCACTAGGTCCTTGGAGAGACGGAATCTTGGTTTCATTTTTACTTCTCCATGCTCAGCAGCTTCTGGAATTTGGTTCAAAGTATTTACATGTTTCTCTGCCCTGTTCTTAAAAGTGCTGCTGTAGAAAGTGGGGACGGGCAGGAACTGACTGCAGGATCAGTAGCTGAGTCCCTTAGATATTTATAGCTCATCGGAAGGAGGACGGGGATTGGTGGGTGTCTGGGGATTTAATAATAAACACACAGATATCATTGTTCTTAGTGAATTTTCATCTTCTAATTCCCATAACCCACTAATGATCCCTGGCTGCCCCCAGCAGTCTGGGGAGGGAGAACTAGTCGACTCCTGGGGCCAGTGTGGAACCGAAGGCACAAGGATCTTTCCGTGGCTGGCTCAAAGTCACCCAGAGTGAATTTCACTTCACTGGATAAATCCCTAGTTGCTGAGCTCTGCAGAGGGGTGGGGAGGTGAATTCCATCCCCCATTCTTGGGCATAGACCCCCCTCCAATTCTCACCCTGATCTCAGACACTACCCCAACCTTCCCCTGCAGTGATGGACCCACTTGATGCTGCCAGAGCCATCTGCCATGGGAGCTAGAGAGGACAGAGGCCCAGCTCCAGAGCTGCTCCCCCTGCCCACAGCTCCAGAACTTCTCCCCCTGCCCACAGCCCCCAAGCTGTGCTAGAGTTGCCCTGACTTTCCAATCTGCAGATCAGTCCAGCTGTCCCCAGCCCGTGCACCCACCACACACAATCTTTGTCACAACAAACATCCCAGGATTGGGAAAGACCATCTGGGGCTGGCTGCAGTCTCCCGTTGCTGCTGTGAGGGGAATGGGGTGGTCCCTCATACAGGACACAAACATACCTGGGGCAGAAGGGAAATGTAGTTTCTTCCAGGGGTTTGAAATGTTTGGTTTAGAGTCCTGAGCTCTGTCTTCCTGTTTGTCTCCTCCTGCCACTTTCAGATCTCTTGGAGAGACAAGGTGGGTGAGGTAATTGTTTTAGAACCAATTAAAAATACCTCTTTGCTATCCTGGGACCAACATGGGTACAACAACTTTCCCCTTTGTACCCCCTCCCCATCTCACCTCCCCCTCAGCTGAGACTGTCCCATGTGATAGGAAACTAAGGGTTCAGTCCTGTCGCTGGATTGGGTCTTGCCAGCACTAACGGGAGTGAAAGCCTGTGTGCATTAATGACAGCAGCAGCTCTGGGACTCGACACATAGGGAGCAGAGATGGGAGTGAGCAGGTTGTGTTTGTGCCAGGTGTGAGTTACTCAGGTGGGAATTCTGCACTGCTGCGTATGCACAGAATTCACGTCCAGCGCAGAATTTCTTTTTTTTGGCTTGAAGAAGATACGTTCTGCCTGAGAAGTGCTACAGTTCTGCCTTTCACCCACCAGAGGCCCCTGTGGCACCAGAACAGGCAGCAGCCAGCTGGGTTCATCGTGGTGGGAATTTGTTGCCCCGAGCTATACCCCAAATGGGAGGAGAGTTAGTGGGTGCAACTGGGGAGAGTCCTGAGACACGGCTGCCGCTGGGGGTGGGGACAGGGTGGTCATTCTCGACTGGCAAGAGGGTGTGGAAAGGGCACAGGAGGAGCAAGTGTCCCCTATGGAGACTGCCCAGCCCCAGGTTATCCAGTCCCAGATGCTTCTTCCCCCACCATGCCCCAAACCTCTTCACCCCTCCAGTCATAAGTTGCCAGGGGTCCCTCGCTGCGAGCCCTTCCTGACTGCAGAGACCCTCTGAGCCAGTCGTGTGTCAGGGCTCAACCCTCTGGCTGCGTCCTCAGGGCACTTTCTTCCTCTCTCGGGGCACCATGCCACAGGGGCCCCACAAATCTACATTGCTCAGGCTTTGGCTTCAGCCCCGGGTGGGGGCTCAGGGCCCTGGACTTCAGCCCCATGTGCTGGGACTGGAGCTTTCTGCCCTGGGCCTCAGTGAGTCTAATGCTGCCCTTGCTTGGCCCCTGCCCTGAAACCTGCTAGTGGCCCCCAGGGGGCCCAGGGCCCCTAGTTGAGAACCACTGCCTTACCCCACGAATCACAGCAATGTTCCAGTTACTGCCAGTCATAGAATATCAGGGTTGGAAGGAACCTCAGGAGGTATCTAGTCCAACCCCCTTCTCAAAGCAGGACCAACCCTCAATTTAATCATCCCAGCCAGGGCTTTGTCAAACCTGACCTCATGCCAAAGGACCAGTCACTTACTGAGGTCAATTGAATCTTAGATCTCACAACAAAGACAACACTTGTAGCCAGTCCTGTAATAACCTGTATTAAGATTTATTTAAAAGGAAAGGAGAGTTGTTTACGAAGTTAAAGCAGGTAATCCGATAGATGCAGACGAGTTACAGTCTTAAATTTCAAAAGGTAATAGAAGTTTCTATAATAAGCAAGCACTATATCTTCCTTAAGACTAACCCAGGCTAATCAGCTGGGGATCTCTTGATTATGCCTAGAAACTTTGCCCCCCAGAGTCCAAGCAGCATACGGATAATCAGTTCCTTCTGTATGGGGCTTTTTATCCCCTTCCTGCCATGTGCTCTGAGCTGCAAAGTCAGCTAATGGGAAGTGAAGAGCACAACAACAGTCTTTTGTTGTCTTTCACATCCCATAATAGTCTATCTGGTGTTGATGAACCTTTCCTGCCAGGCAGGGTGTAATGCATTCGGTTGCCAATCAGCACGTCATCTAGGTAAAGTCTCTCTCCTGTGTGGTGATTTACAGAGCCACAGAGGCTCCCAATGCAACTAGTCAGATGTTAACCCAGGCAGCAACTCACAAGCATTCGATAAAGTGTAAACGCATTCTTATAATCCTAATACCTAATACTAACACAGGTGAGTCAGACTGATCCCAGCTATGCGTTTGTCCCTGTTCAATGAAGACATGGGGGCTTTTGCAAGAGCTAACACCTCATCTGCCAGTGTCACAGGCAGGCTGGGCAGGGATGGTGTCTCTAGCCTCTGTTTGCCAGAAGCTGGGAATGGGCGACGGGGGATGGATCATTTGAGGATTACCTGTTCTGGTCATTCCCTCTGAAGCACCTGGCATTGGTCACTGAGCTAGACGGACCATTGGTCTGATGCAGTGGGCAGCTCTTATGTTCTTATGTTCACAGTCTGTATGAGGAGTATCTACTCACTTGGACTCCCTGGGGAGCCACAGAAAGGAACAAGATGTGCTGAGGCAAGAAGGCCCCGTCTCAGAGCCCCCGGGGTCACACTTGTCAAAAGCTAAAACTAGGCCCGGCCCAAGAAGGGGGCACTGCCAGAAGAGACTCTACAAAGGCTAAAGCATCAAACAACTTAGTTAACCTGAGAGAGCTGCCTTGGGGACAGTGACAGGGAGAATACCCAGAGTGACTCCTTTGATTCTGCTCTTCACTGGCCTTTGGTTCATAGAATCATAGAACTGGAAGGGACTTTGGAAGGTCATCTAGTCCAGTCCCCTGCACTCAAGGCAGGACTAAGTATTATCTAGACCATCCCTGAGGTGTTTGTCGAGCCTCCTCTTAAAAATCCCCCATGATGGAGATTCCACAACTTCCCTACGCTATTTGTTCTGGAGTTTAACCACTCTGACAGTTAGGAAGTTTTTTCCTAATCTCCATCCTAAATTGCCCTTGCTGCAATTTAAGGCCATTACTTCTTGTCCTATCCTCAGAGGTTAAGAACATTTTTTTCTTCCACGTCCCTGTAACAACCTTTTATGTACTTGAAAACTATTATCATGTCCTCTCTACTCCAGGCTAAACAAACCCAATTTTTTTCAATCTTCCCTCATAGGTGATGTTTTCTAGACCTTTAATCATTTTTGTTGCTCTTCTCTGGACTTTCTCCAATTTGTCCACATCTTTCCTCATATGTGGCCCCCACAAATGGACACAGTACTCCAGTTGTGGCCTAATCCGCACAGAGTGGAGTGGAAGAATTACTACTTGTGTCTTGCTTACAGTACTCCCTCAAATACATCCCAGAATGATGTTTGCCCTTTTGCACTGTTGACTTATACTTAGCTTGTGATCCACTCTGGCCCCCAGCTCCCTTTCCGCAGTGCTCCTTCCTGGGCAGGAATTTCCCATTTTGTACGTGTTCACCTGATTGTTCCTTCCTAAATGAAGCACTTTGCATTTGTCCTAATTGAATTTCATCCTATTTACTTCAGGCCTTTTCTCCAGATCATTTTGAATTTTAATCATAGAAGATCAGGGTTGGAAGGGACCATAGGAGGTATCTAGTCCAATCCCCTGCTCAAAGCAGGACCAATCCCCAGATGGATTTTTTCCCCAAATCCCTAAATGGCCCCCTCAAGGATTGAACTCACAGTCTTGGGTTTAGCAGGCCAATGCTCAAACCACTGAGCTCTCCCTCCCTGGCCTATCCTCTAAAGCACTTGCAACCCCTCCCAGCTTGGTATTGTCTGCAAACTTGGTAAGTATAACAGAGGATGTTACTGGGAGGGTTTCACCGTGTCTCAGAGGGTCACACCCTGGTGGGAGGGGGCTAGGCCTGTACTGGAATAAGGTTACTCTGTGCTTCACAGTGTGGCAGAACCTAGAGTGTCCATTAACAGGGAAAAATCAGGGGGGAATCAGCATGTGGAATGGACAAAAGCCCCCTCTGCATTCTCTCACATTGCCCTTCTCGTCCTGGCAGGCTGCAGGTTAACGTCCACGTTTTGCTCCAGATCATTTCATCCTCCCAAAGGGAAGGAAATGGCTGCAATGGAGCTGGCTCAGGTAAGGGATTACCAGGGAGCTGGTCATGGGTTCTGCTTGGAGGGAGAGGAGCAGTAAATGCATAGGAGGGTAGGAGCTGCTGGAGGTGGTGGGAGGCAGGAAATATCTCGGGTGGAGAAAGGGAGGGGACAGGATGTGACAAACTTGCTGAGACTTGTGTAATTTAGGGTGTGATGGGTTGTCACTCCAGGGTGCAGTCTGGGGGGCTTCTGGGAAGCGCTGTGCCCTCTAACCCTCAAGCTGGGCTGGCCCTTCTCACACTGCTTTGCTGGAGATTCATCCAGCCTCTGCAGGCCCTGTTATCACCCAACACGACAGCAGGTGGCGCCATGCTTCCAACTAAGCTACCTGAGTGACACTGGAAGGAGTGAGAAACAGTTCTGCAGTAAAGGGGAAGGAGGGAAGCCTAACATACTAGCTGGATAGAATTTGAATTAGCAGTTTTTCACCCTGCAGAACTGTTACCTTTTGCCTGAGCTGGGCTTTGCTGGAGATTCAGCCAGCCTCTCCAGGGCCTGTTATCACCCAACACGACAGCAGGTGGCGCCATGCTTCCAGCTAAGCTACCTGAGCGCTTTACCTGAGCCGCTCAAGGACAGATAGATGACAACAGCCAATTTCCCAGCTCCCCAACCTTGCACACCTGCTGTAGTATAAATTTAGAATTATACCATCTTATAGTGCACAGGGATCTGTATAATGTAAGCTCATTAATATAGTTCGCCTTCCCCTCGATATGGGAAAGATGTGCACAACAAGCCTGTGCTAACCAAGCTCAGCTTTTCCCCAAACACTTCACTCAAAATGCACTGATTAAGATAAAGCATAAAACAAGTTTATTAATGGCAGAAAGGTAGATTTTAAGTAATTATTGTTAGAACAAAAAAGGAGCCGGTTGATCCAGAGGCGGATATGAATACAGGCTTCTTTACTTGTTCCCCTTGACCCAACTATCGAGTAAGTACTGGATTAGTTACATCACACGCCTTTTATCTGAGTTTGTATGTAAACACCTACATCCGTTACAACACCCCAAAACCCCTCATTAAGTAGTAAACACTCATACAATTAGTATACCCACCCCTATCCACTATTACAGTATTACACATATCATAGAGGCATTTTTACCTTGAAAATACCGTTCTTTGCAATAACGTGTTGCCACAAATTTCCCTAAACAGCAGTTCTCAGGGTATGGAGGAAGGGTCAATGAGCAGTTCTCGGGGAGGGAGGAAGTGGCCATAAGCCAGGGCTTGTTTATGTAGCTGGGAAAGGAAGGGAGGGGGAGGTAACATTTCTTTTACCGTATTGTCCCGAGTATAGGCCGCACTTTTTTCCCCTAATTTAAGTCTTTAAATTAGGGGTGCGGCCTATAATCAGGAACTTGAGGAAAAAAAAAACTTCAAATCCCAGCCGCGGCCGGGACTCAGAGGGCTCTGGGCTGCCCGCCGCGGCGGGGAGCCCAGAGCCCTTCAAATCCCAGCCGCGGCGGGGACTGAGAGGGCTCTGGGCTGCCCGCCGCGGCGGGGAGCCCAGAGCCCTTCAAATCCCAGCCGCGGCCGGGACTCAGAGGGCTCTGGGCTGACCGCCGTGGCGGGGAGCCCAGAGCCTTTTAAATCCCAGCCGCGGCCGGGACTCAGAGGGCTCTGGGCTGCCCGCCGCGGCGGGGAGCCCAGAGCCTTTCAAATCCCAGCCGCGGCGGGGACTCAGAGGGCTCTGGGCTGCCCGCCGCGGCGGGGAGCCCAGAGCCTTTTAAATCCCAGAGCGGCAAAGCAGGGGAAAAAAAACAGTGCGGCTAGAGCAGGGGGGTGGGGGGGGCACGAAAAACTGCGCGGCTGAAACTGCAAAGGGGGGGGAGAAACAACAACAAAAAAACTTGGTGCAGCGGGAGCAGTAAGGCGGTGGCGGGGAATAAAAACGGTGCAGCTGAAGCGGGAAAGCAGGTGTAAAAAAAAAACCGGTAAAGCGGGGGGAGAAAAGAAAAAAAAACATGGCTGGAGCGGCAAAGGAGGAGAAGAGGGGGAAAACAGCACGGCTGGCAAAGCAGGGGAAAAAACAAAACAAAAAACCCTACAGGGCGGCCAGACCCAGGGTGCAGGGGGACTCCCTGTGCTACAGAGTGGACGCCTGGTCTAGTTGGGGGGAGGGAGAGGGAGGCGGCCAGGGGGAGCAGGGGGGGAGAGAGAGAAGGGGGGCGGCCAGCACTTCAGCGGGGAGCTCACCCCACGGCCCCAATTGCCGTGCTGTCTTCCGGGAGGGCTGCGCGCTGCGCCGGTCGTCAGGGAGGGAAGGACACGGGCTGCCCTGTGGAATTTGCTGCAGGGCGCTCCCCTCCTCCGCACCCTATAGGGCAGCCAGAGCAGCAAACAAAACCAAAAAAAAAAGCAGTCGTTCTACTAATGTGTATATTTTCTTTGTTAAAAAAGTTAAAAATTTATTTTTTTAAAAACAGCCCCAAACTTTAAGGGTGCGGCTTATAATCAATGTCAATTCTTACAAGCAACAGGGAAAGGAAAAATGTGGCAACTTATTTGTTAAGCAAAGAATTACTGCCTGCTTATGCCTTTGTCCCCAATGCATGTCAGCACATTAGCAGCTTCACAGCTGTTTTACTGAACCCTAACGTATCCCAACAATTCTAAGTGATAGCAAACAGATCAAAGCCGATTACTTAGCAGATAACCAAAAACTCAAACTAAGCCTAACATACTAGATGGATAGAATTTGAATTAGCAATTTCTCACCCTGACTGATGGTACAAGCAGTCCCCCAAGTTTCCATACACAAGCTAGAAATCCCTTTACCCTGGGAGCAGCAGTTTCCCCAGTTCAGTCTTTGTTCCTCAGGTGTTTCCAGGAGTTCGCTTGTGTGGGGAATGAGGCCAAGAGATGATGTCACACCCCACCTTATGTAGCTTTTCCATATGGCGGGAACCATTTGTTCCAAACTAAGTTCCCAGTCCAGTTTGTGGAAAAATACAGGTACCAAAATGGAGTTTGTTGTCATGTGGTCTAGTCACATGTCCTAGCATGTCCTGCTGAGTCATAGTAGCCATGACTCATAGGCTGGCTGAAACAATCACAGGAAGGCTAAGCTCTTCCATGGTCCATTGTCTTTGTTGATAAGCCATCAGCTCTGTCTGGCTTCTTCATTGTTGTACCTGAAAGGCTCGTTGTGGGTGTTACCCAGAGTAAGCACATTTGAAATACAGCTACAGAGTCAATATCCATAACTTCAAATACAAACATGATCCATGCACACAAATAGGATAATCATATTCAGCACATGACGCATCTTGCACAAAATGCATCATAATTATGTCCTAATCATATTATAACCATACCACTATGCTGAATATGGGGTGTAGTGTCAGATAGGGCCTAATTTCAAGGCACGGGATTTGGGAATGGAACTTCTCCTCTTTGTGGAACAGGAAATAACTCTCCAGCCAGGGCTGGGAAAACTTCCCAGACTCCCAGTGATGGAGCCTGAATCTACTGGCACTTCATTAGTTACCACCACCCCCAATCTTTGTGGTAACTGCAAACTTTATCCATGATGATTTTATATTCTGTTCTAGGTCATTGATAAGAATGTTAAATAGCACATGGGCAAAAAGCAATCCTTGTGGGAACCCGCTAGAAATAAATCCACTTGACCATGGTTCCCCATTTACAATCCCAGTTTTTAATCTATTTAATGTATGCTGTGTTTATTTTGTATCATTCTAGTTTTTTAGTCAAAATATTGTGCTGAATCAAGTCATATGCCGTACAGAAGTCTAGATATATTACATCAATAATATTAGCTGCAACCAAACTTTTGATCTCATCTAATAAGGATATCCAGTTAGTTTGATAGGATCTATTTTCTCTAAAACTTTGTTAATAGGTACTAATTATATTACCTTCCTTTAATTCTTTATTAACGAAATCCAGTATCGACTGCTCCATTATTTTGCTCAGTATTGATATCAGACTGACACTCTTGGAATTAGCTGGGTCATCTCTTTTACACTTTTTAGTATTGGCACAGCATTAGCTTAATTCCAGTCTTCTGGAATTTCCCCAGTGTTCCAAGTCCTAATTACAATCAACATTAATAGTCCACCACGCTCCTCCACCAGGTCTTTAAAAACTCTTGGATACAAGTTATCTGGACCTGCTTATTTAAACATGTCTAACTGTAATAGCTGCTGTTTAATGTCCTTGTGAGTTCTTGTTGGAATGGAAGGAGTGTCGTCGTCAACATCTTACGATACGAGTACAGCATCTGTTTTTCTCCAAATCCAGGAGAGAACACTTATTGAACACTTTTACCTCTTCTGCATTATTTCTGATAATTCTGCCATTTCCGTCTAGTAATTTATCACTACCATTGTTAGGATTAATATACTTTTCAAAACTTCCTTCTTATTTTCATTGATTGGTCATTGATTTCTGATAGCTTCCTGTGACGAGGCGGTTCTGGCGGGACCCAACTGAGAGTGCCAATTCAGGACCACTTGCTCAAACAGGGCAGTCACAGCCCTAGGCTGGGGTTTTTCCACCTCTAAGGCAAACCAAACCAGCCAGACAAAAAGGACTTCGGTTTCACCCCACTGGCTAACCACAAGTCACACGAGCAATTTCCTTAGACACTCCAGTCTCCCAGTATCACCACCAGTGCCACCCGTCCCGGGGAGGAATGGTTATGAAAACCAACCCGTCAATAAAAGAAAAAGGTTCTTTCGATTAAAAAGAATCAAGCCCCAGACCCAGGTCAATATACACATCAGATCTTACCCACAAATCACGCTGTTGCCAATCCTTTAGAATCTAAAATCTAAAGGTTTATTCATAAAGGGAAAAAGGTAGAGATGAGAGCTAGAATTGGTTAAATAGAGTCAATTACATCCAGTAATGGCAAAGTTCTTAGTTCAGGCTTGTAGCAGTAATGGCATAAACTGCAGGTTCAAATCAAGTCTCTGGAGAACATCCCCCGCTGGGATGGGTCATCAGTCCCTTGTGTAGAGCTTCAGCATGTAGCAAAGTCCCTCCAGAGGTAGAAGCAGGATTGAAGAAAAGATGGAGATGAGGCATCAGCCTTATATAGGCTTTTCCAGGTGTAAGAACCTCTTTGTCCTTACTGTGGAAAATTACAGCAAAATGGAGTCTGGGGTCACATGGGCCAGTCCCTGCATACTTTGCTGAGTCACAAGGCGTATCTGCCTTCTCTCCATGGGTCAATTGTGTAGCCGATGGTCCTTAATGGGCCATCAAGCAGGCTAGGCAGAGCTAACACCAACTTGTCTGCGATGTCTCCCAGAAGCACAGCACTAGCTTGAAATACAGACAGTATAGAGCCAATATTCATAACTTCAACTACAAAATGATACATACATACAGACAGCATAATCATAACCAGCAACCCATAACCTGGTCTTAGACACCTCATATGACCCCCTTTACGTCAGATTTGGTGCCACTACAGGACCTTGGTTGCAACCCATGTTCTATAAGGTCCCAATTCATATCAATAACGTCACACTTCCCTTACCAATTTTCTACAATTCTGACCTTCTAACTCAGGGGTGAGCAACCTTTCAGAAGTCTTCATTTATTCACTCTAATTTAAGGTTTTGAGTGCCAGTAATATATTTTAACATTTTTAGAAGATCTTTCTCCGTCTATAATATATAACTAAACTATTGTTGTATGTAAAGTAAATAAGGCTTTTAAAATGTTTAAGAAACTTCATTTAAAATTAAATTAAAATGCAGAGCCCCCCGGACTGGTGGCCAGGACCCGGGCATTGTGAGTGCCACTGAAAATCAGCTTGCGTGCTGCCTTCAGCACCCGTGCCATAGGTTGCCTACCCCTGTTCTAACTAATATTCTTTACTACTGACTTCCCTTTTCTTTCTTATATTTTATTTGGAGAGTGTTTCCTACCAGGGAGCCATTAGTAGGGTCCAGAGCCAGCCCCATCTCCTATATTAAGCTCTGGCTAGTAGGTATGTGATAAATGTGAAGACCCTGCCTTTGTCTGTCAGCTGGGAGACACAAAGGTTCTCTCTTTCTACCCTCTGATGCCGCCTGTCTGTTCTAGGCAAGGTGGGGTGGGACTCTGTTAACATGTGCCTCCCGGGGCTTCCATTTACCTGGTGCTGCTGTTCCGTGAATAGTGGGGTTGTGAGTGGGGCAGCAGTTACTGAGTGTTGGACTCTTGCTCTTTCAGGGGCCAGTGACCTTCGAGGAGGTGGCTGTGTATTTCACCAAGGGGGAATGGGCACTACTGGACCCTGTTCAGAGAGCCCTCTACAGAGATGTGATGCAGGAAAACTATGAGACGGTGACCTCGCTGGGTAAGGAGTCCTGTCCCCTGGGTTATTAGAAGCTGTGGGGTCTCTGAAGAACCTGAGTAGTAATAACTTTATACCTTTATTCCTCATACAAGTTTTGACAAGTTTCCTTGCCCCCCTTTTTTTGCCTTATCTCCCACCCACTAGTACCATTTTTGGACATGTGTCTTTTTGGTGCTGTCAGTCATTTAAAAATTGCATTGACTGTATCCTTATTGGCTACATTCATAACTACATTAATCACTGTAGCTTTCATGCCTTTTCCTCATTTTAAGAGGAAAATATGCTGCCTGTAGACTTCTAAATTGAGTAAATAGGTGTCTGACTCATGCCTGGCTTGTGTGACAGTCAGATGAGCTCTTTTAGGAGAACGTGTAATGTTGCCGTTCAGGATCCCATGGGTGAAGGGATAAGCGAGCCGTGGGAGGGACGGAGATGGGGGGTAGTAGATATGCCAGGACATGGGGGGTGTGTGTGCAGGGTTAGAGCTAAGAAGCAGCAGGGAGGTAGGAGGCTGTGAGAGACGAGGAGAAAATACAAGAAGTTCTCAAGTTGCCGGGAGGTGGTGCTGGCTGAGAGTAATGGGAAGAAGGGGAGGGGAGTGTGGGGGAAGGGCACCCAGGAAGTGGGCTGGGTGTGTCAGTGGGAGGGAGGAGAGGTTTGGGGATCTGGAGCTGTGGGGGATCCCAGACCTTTAACCCCAAATCCCTACCGAAGCCTTGTTGCTTTAGAGCCTCCACTCCAGTTTTATTTCTGTTCAGTTTCACTTTATTATACATTTTTTCCCCCAAATATTTTTATTTTAACTCTTGACCTCCCTCTCCCACTCATTACCCCCCCCTCCTCACATAACCTTCCCATCTCCTATGCACAGCGACCCCGGCCACCAGTCCTGAGTCCTTGCTGCATCCTCCCTCCTATAGCAGGGCCCCTACCCAGGCACAAATGGGCACTTCGTTGATGATGTCACAGGGTGGTATAGTCTGTACAATTTTTACACCTATAAGATTACATATTCCGAAGCCCTTCACACCAGTCGGGCTTATCTCTATACGCCGATACCGTCTGTTCCCCAGTGTTCCCTTCCCAGCTCTGATGCCGCAGAGCCTGGCCTGTGTCCCTGTTCCCCTTCTCCCCCTAACCAACATTCGACATTCATGGGGCCTCATCTGGAGCACTGTGTCCAGTTTTGGGCCCAACACTATAAGAAGGATGTGGAAAAATTGGAAAGCATCTAGCGGGGGGCAACAAAAATGGTTAGGGGACTGGAACACATGACTTCTGAGGAGAGGCTGAGGGAACTGGGATTGTTTAGTCTGCAGAAGAGAGGAATGAGGGGGGATTTGATAGCTGTTTTCAACTATCTGAAAGGGGGCTCCAAAGAGGATGGATCTAGACTATTCTCAGTGGTAGCAGATGACAGAACAAAGAGTAATGATTTCAAGTTGCAATGAGGGAGTTTTAGGTTGGATATTAGGAAACACTATTTCACTAGGAGAGTGGTGAAGCCCTGGGATGGGTTCCCTAGGGAGGTGGTGGAATCTCCTTCCTTAGAGGTTTTTAAGCTCAGGCATGACAAAGCCCTGGCTGGGATGATTTAGTTGGGGATTGGTCCTGCTTTGAGCAGGGGTGGGACTAGATGACCTGCTGAGGTCCCTTCCAACCCTGAGATTCTATAATTCCAATTTCCTTCCCCCCTCCACTTTGACCCCATTTATAGAGTAATATTCTCAGCTATACCTGAACCAATCATTGTGCTGAAATTTAACTAACCAATTCTAACATTGTGACATAATTCTCTAACCCAGGCGTTGGCCACCTTTCAGAAGTGATGTGCTGAGTCTTCATTTATTCACTCTAATTTAAGATTTCATGTGCCAATAATACATTTTAACGTTTTTAGAAAGTCTCTTTCTATAAGTCTATAATACATAATTGAACTATTGTATGTAAAGTCAGTAAGGTTTTTTAAATGTTTAAGAAGCTTCATTTAAAATTAAATTAAAATGCAGAGCCTTCTGGACCGGTGGCCAGGACCTGGGCAGTGTGAGTGCCACTGAAAATCAGCTCGTGTGCCGCAATAGGTTGCCTACTCCTGCTCTAACCAATTATAAACCAGTACCCTAATTAACTTACACCTGGCACCATTAATTATACAGGCGAGAGAAGCAATTAGAGAACCAGACTGATTAACAATGTAAAAGTGGTGGCCATAAAGATAAAGCAATACAGAAATGAGGGTTTCACAACCACAACCATTGATAAGTGATTTCTTGCCAGACACAATGCTATCAAATTAAGGTTTCTTTAACCATCTTAAGCTCCGGACAGGATTGTCTTCCTAACAGCCCAATAGCACCTTATTTCAGTGTGACTGGTTTGGGATGTGAGGATGTGACCCTTCACTTCCCAGCTTATGGCTGCCGCTGCTGCTTAGCCAAAGGCCTTAGCCTAAGAACAAGGCCTCAGACTATCCTAGTGAGAGAAGGCCCAGACACAGGCAGACTGTGATTTTGATTCTTTGTTTTCATACTCCTGTAACTAGCTAAGTGATAAAAATACACCTAAGTTCTTAAAATATAGGCTTTGCAGGCAGGCCTGAATATCGCCATTCTAACAGAGGGTTCTACCCCTTCCCCCATGCTGTGTCTGTCTTGTGTATTTAGACTGTAAATTCTTCAGAGCATGGGCCATCTACTATTCTGCATTTGTACTGTGCCTAGCACAACAGAGACACACTGTTAGTTGGTCCTTAGGCACTCAGGTAATGCATATGATTAATAATAATAATAATTCTCCTGCCACTTGGAGCCAAGGAACCTGGTCTTGTGATGTTACTGCTTAAAAATGATCTGAGCTTAAAACCATGGACTATTCTTTGTGACAAGTATCCCACAAATTCCACTGACCTTCCTGGTTTTCTTTGCCTGGCATAGGGTTTCTAAATTCCAAACCTGATGTGGTCTCACAGCTGGAACTAGGGGAAGAGCCGTGGGTCCCGGACCTCCAGGGTTCTGAGAAAGAAGTGCTCCCGAGAGCTGCCTGCAGAGGTGAGGACTTGGTTAAAGCAAGTCAAAAACTGTCCGTGAATACAGGAAACATTTGGGATGCCCTACAAAGACCCTGTGAGCTCTCCAAGTTCAGGATTGTTCCCTGCAGATGTGGAATAATTAGGCAGATGTCACTCATGGCTTCCCACGTATCCTGACTAACAACTGTCAGCAGATCCCTACCTGATCCCACTTTCCCCTGCATGTTCTGGTGAAATGCAGACCAAAACTGATCCCTTCCTCTCTCCTCTGGGGAAAATCAGCTCCTGATAGGTTTGATCTCTCCTGCACATATTTTGGTTTGTTCATCCCTTTTAAAATTCCTGTCTCTGAGATTTCCTTTCTCTCAGGCACAGGGAGTGACCTATGCCTGGATTCTCTCTGTCTCCCATCAGGTGATAGAATGGTGCGTGAGAATGAGGAGCAGAAACCCCAGCAGGAAGATGCTGAGCAAGGAGAACCATATGAGACATTATCAGGAAGACCCAAAGGGAATGTTTCCAGGAGTTGTGCACTCCGAGAAAAAGTAAAAGCCTCTGAGACTCAGCAGAGGCCAGAGGAGAACTTCAGTAGCCTCTCAGACCTTATTACACATGAGAGAATCAACTTTGAAGAGACGCCCTACACGTGCTCTGAATGCGGGGAAAGCTTCAGTCAGCGCTCAATCCTTATCACACATCAGAGAATCCACACAGGAGAGAAGCCCTACACATGCTCTGAGTGCGGGAAAAGCTTCAGTCACCGCTCTGCCCTCATCAGACATCAGAGAATCCACACAGGAGAGAAGCCCTACACATGCTCTGAGTGCGGGAAAAGCTTCAGTCACCGCTCTGCCCTTATCACACATCAGAGAATCCACACAGGAGAGATGCCCTACACGTGCGCTGAGTGCGGGAAAAGCTTCAATTGGCGCTCAAACCTTATCATACATCAGAGAATCCACACAGGAGAGAAGCCCTACACATGCTCTGAGTGCGGGAAAAGCTTCAGGCACTGCTCTGCCCTTATCACACATCAGAGAATCCACACAGGAGAGAAGCCCTACACATGCTCTGAGTGCGGGAAAAGCTTCAGTCACCGCTCTGCCCTTATCACACATCAGAGAATCCACACAGGAGAGACGCCCTACACATGCGCTGAGTGCGGGAAAAGCTTCAGTCAGCGCCCACACCTTATCAGACATCAGAGAACCCACACAGGGGAGCTGCCCTACACATGCTCTGAGTGCGGGAAAAGCTTCAGTCGGCGCTCACACCTTATCAGACATCAGAGAACCCACACAGGGGAGCTGCCCTACACATGCGCTGAGTGCGGGAAAAGCTTCAGTCGGCGCTCACACCTTATCACACATCAGAGAATCCACACAGGGGAGACGCCCTGCACGTGCTCTGAGTGCGGGAAACGCTTCAGTCAGCGCTCACACCTTATCACACATCAGAGAATCCACACATGAGAGATCTCCTACACATGCTCTGACTGCGGGTAAAGTTTCACTGAGCACTCAGACTTTGTCAGACATCGTAGAATCCACAGTGGAGAGAGACCCTATACATGCTCTGCATTTGGGAAAAGCTTCAATCAGATGTCATTCCCTATTAGATATCAGAAAATCCAAATCGGAGAGAACTGTAAGAAATGCCTTTATTAGGGCTTCCCAAAGATTTGTTTTAAAAAAATCACTTTTGCTAATTCCAATATAGTGAACTTTGCACCATCTTCACTGTGGTCTCTCAGCTCTGCCGGATGAGTTGCCTGCTTCTGCCTTTTGCAGCTCACCCTTCTTTGGGGTCAGTCCTGTGATCTTTTCTATCAGCTCCTTTCCTTTTGACTTGTAGGAGCGTGTGTCCCTCCAGCCAGGAATTTCATCAGCTCCAGGTGCGGGAGAGAAGGTTGATGCCAACAAACTACCCTGAGGCAAAAGTTACCTGTGCCTTACATCCACTAGGACTGTACATGGAATTGGGTGCTCAAGTTAGTGATTTTGGTGTAAAAAGACAATTATAGTTGTAGAGCAGAAGCAGCCCAGGGAGTGAACCTAACAGACAATGATCAAGTGATCTCTCTCCTGCCATCCATCTCCACTCTCTGACAAACAGAGGCTAGGGACACCATTCCTTACCCATCCTGGCTAATAGCCATTAATGGACTTAACCTCCATGAATTTATCCAGTTTTCTTTTAAACCCTGTTATAGTCCTAGCCTTCACAACCTCTTCAGGCAAGGAGTTCCACAAGTTGACTGTGCGCTGTGTGAAGAAGAACTTCCATTTATTTGTTTTAAACCTGCTGCCTATTAATTTCATTTGGTGGCCCCTAGTTCTTGTATTATGGGAGTAAGTAAATAACTTTTCCTTATCTACTTTCTCCACATCACTCGTGATTTTATATACCTCTATCACAGGCCTGCACAACATGCGGCCCGCGGAGCCTCACGGTGCGGCCCGCCGGGAGATTCTAAATCCCCCCCCGGCGCTCTGCGGGCAGTCCAGAGCCCTTTGAATCCCAGCCACGGCAGGGAATCAAAGGACTCTGGGCTGCCTGCAGGAACAAGGAGCCCAGAGCCCTTTAAATCTCAGCGGGGTCCGGGATTCAAAGGGCTCTGCGCTGCCCGCTGTGGCTGGGAGCCCAGAGCCTTTTAAATCCCAGCCGCGGCCGGGAATCAGAGGGCTCTGGGCTCCCCGCAGCTGCCAGCAGCCCAGAGCCTTTTGAATTCCAGCCCCTGGCCGCTGATTGCCCCCTCCCCAGACCCCTGCCCCAATTGCCCCCCAGGACCCACACCCCCTATCTAAGCACCACTGGTCCTTGTCCCCTGATTACCCCCTCCCGAGACCCCTGCCCCATCTAAGCCTCCCTTCTCCTTGTCCCCAACTGCCCCCTCCTAAGACCCCACCCAACTTCCCCCCAGGACCCCACCCCCTACCTGTCCCCTTATAAACCTCCTGGATTCCCATGCCTATCCTATTGCTGCCTGTCCCCTGACTGCCCCTCTGAACCTCTGCCCCATCCAACCCCCCCTGCTCCTTGTCCCTTGACTGTCCCCCCAGAACCCCCTACCCCTTCTCCAAACCCCAAACCGCTTATTTTGCCACTCAGACCAGCATGTCTGGCTCCGTGCAGCTCCAGACAGTTGCTGCCATGCTCCCCCATGGAGCCCCCCCACCCCCAGCACCTGCTTTCCAGATTTGAACACCTCAAAATTCAGGAGTGCTCAAGCTCGGTTTGGGCAGCTGTTACTTCATTTCTCCCAAATCAAATATACTAATCCACTGTAACTTGCTGTAGAAAAAGTAGGATAAAATTGAGTAAGAAATGCTTATTAGGACTGGAATTGCTATTTTCAACAGCCATTGCCTTTTTGTTTGTTTGAAAGGAAGACAGTGATATTGCATTGGCAAATTCCCCATAGAAAGAAAGAGTGGAACAAAAGAATAATAAAGGCACCTCAACTTTTCCCCATTTATGGAGGACAGTCTTATAATATGCATCCAGATATCTTCCAATCACACAAGCTGAAAATTGTTCCACTTTACTGCAGGTCTGTAACCATATGGGAACCAATCCCGTCTGTGTTTTGTGCACATCCAAAATTCCGGCTGAATGACCCGCCCTGGGAGCGAGTTACCAGGGACCCAGGGCTGGGGCAGCAGGAGGTGTGGGGGGGGAGCACTGGTGAGGGGGAGCCCAGGGCTGGTGCAGCAGCAGGGTGGATGGAGGGCACTGGTGAGGAGGAAAGGGGGAAGCCCAGCGCTGGGGTGGCAGGGTGTGTGTGTGTGGGTGGGGGGAGAGCCCAGGACTGAGGCAGCAGGAGGGTATGGGGGGAGCCCAGGGCTGGGAAGGGGGACAGCCACAATTTTTTTTGCTTGGGGCAGCAAAAAACCTAGAGCCGGCCCTGCCGGGTTCCCCCAGCCGCCGGAGCCCCAGGCCCTTTAATTTGACCCTGAGGGCTCCCAGCCACCTCTTTAGCTGGGAGCCCCTGGTTGATTTAAAATAAAGCATCACCTCCCCACCCCAACCTTCCTTTTTGGCCCACAGCTGTTTTGGTGGGGCGGCGCTGGGGAAGGAGGGTTTGTTTCCGCAGGGCTGGGCGGCCCTGGGGTTGGGGTGTTTCCTCGGGCTGGGAGGTTTCAGCCCTCAGCTGTTTTCTTTGGAGGAATGTGGCCTTCGCCGCTTTACAAGTTGTGCAGGCCTGATTTATTGTCTCTCTGTTCTCTCCTTCTTCTCCCCCCAATTCCTCCCCCCAATGTCTCTGCCTTTCTCCTCTTGCTCCCTCTCCCCTGCCCTTTCCAGGAACTCACACTCTACAGCATTTAGGACAAGCCAGAGCTCCCATGTTCTGCACATGACCCTGTGTCAGAGGACGTGTGACCCCGGTCAGAACCAGTCACCAGATCAATATGACCCTTTATGGGTGACTTCTCTGCCTGCTCTGCAATTTACATCTCTCCCCCCTCTTCCTCCCCCCCACCCCGCAAACAGGGTGGGTACAGCTCTGACTGAGAGGCCTAACAGGAGAAATTTCAGCCCAAAGACAAATTTGTGTGAAATGCTGAGAAGTGAAGAGCCCCTTTCCTCTCCCCCAAATCCCCAGAACTCTAGTGTCACCCCCATGGTATCAGCACAGGGAACCCAGTGAGATGGGGTTACAGAATACAAGGGGGAGGGAGCAGGGGAGAGAGGTGACAGGGAATCTCTCTCTTTCCTTCTCTCTTCACTTTCTGTTCTTCTCTTTCCTTCCAGGAACTGCAGTCACAGCAGGGAGGGGTTTGTCTCTTTATTAGGGATCCCTCTGTGTCACGGAGGCTGCACAAGTCATAGATTCTGTGACTTCTGCAGTGGCCACTGCGGCTGACTCCGTGGCTGCCCCAGCAGCTGGCCTGGGGGCAGCTTGAGCAGTGGTTCCAAGGGTGGCAGGAGCAGCCACAGCTCAGTGGCTCCTGGCACCTGTCCCGAGGTGGCCGGAGCAGGGCTGGCCTCTGGGACTCCCCTGACGTGGCAGCATCTGGAGTGGCAGTGGGTCCCCAGGGCTTCTCCCCCCGTACATGGTGCCACAGGCCCCCTGGACTCCCTGCGCCCACAGCTGGTGCCACGGACCCCTTGGGCCTCCCTCCCCACGATTCAATGCGGGGTATTTATGGTATAAGTCATGGCCGGGTCATGGGCATGAGCTTTTGGGTTTTGCCCGTGATCTGTCCATGACATTTACTAAAAATACCCGTGATTAAATCTTCGCCTTCTTCATTATCGATCAAATAAATCGAAACGCCTCCACCTGCAAGTGGATTTTGCCCAGGACCCTCAGAGTCAGCAGCTGTTACGCCCCCACTGAGCTCTCTGGTCAGGTGTCCTAGCGCTGGAAGCCTCCTGTTTAGATCCTAAAATAGTGTTTTTGCACCAGGGGGGGCTGAAATTTTGGACCGGACATTGTAGCTCCACCGTTATTTTACTGAATTGCTTCAAAACAGCAAGTCAAGAAAGTCTCCTAAGTGCCAGGCTCTCTGCCATGGAAACAGCTGCCCTTGGTCTGCAGGAGTCTGTGAGTTCCACACAGCAACGTACACACCTGCTCCGCACTGAAGGGGGGTCAGACAGTGACAGGGTTGGTAACACAAATACTTCAGACTATTAACTCCAGGTCCCTTCCTTTCTTTAACCCAGGATGTGCCAGTCACCTGGTAACCATGGTGTTATCTTCACCTTAAAATACCTCTCAGGACATTTTCAGCAGCCCTCCACCCCCTGCCCTCCCTGCAGCCAGCCCGTCTCCAGCCAGCCCCGCATGCCCCGGCTCCAGCCAGCCCCTGCTGCACCCCCCTGCCCTGCCTCCAGGCAGACCCGCACCCCCTGCCCTGCCTGCAGCCAGCTCTGCAACCCTGCCCTGCCCGCAGCCAGCCCCGCACCCCATGCCCTGTCTGCAGCCAGCCCCTGTCTGCGGCCAGCCCTGCACCCCCTGCCCTGCCCGCAGCCAGCCCTGTTTGCTGCCAGCCCCGCACCCCCTGCCCTGCCCGCAGCCAGCCCCTGCCTCTGGCCAGCCCCGCACCCCCTGCCCTGCCCGCAGCCAGCCCCTGTCTGCGGCCAGCCCCGCACCCCCTGCCCTGCCCGCAGCCAGCCCCTGTCTGCTGCTAGCCCCGCACCCCCTGCCCTGCCTGCAGCCAGCCCCTGTCTGCAGCCAGCCCCGCACCCCCTGCCCTGCCCGCAGCCAGCCCCTGTCTGCAGCCAGCCCCGCACCCCATGCCCTGCCCGCAGCCAGACCCTGTCTGCAGTCAGCCCTGTACCCCCTGCTCTGCCCGCACCAGCCCCTGTCTCCAGCCAGCCGCGCATGCCCCGGCTCCAGCCAACCCCTGCTGCACCCCCCTGCCCTGCCTCTGGCCAGCCCCGCACCCCCTGCCCTGCCTGCAGCCAGCCCCTGTCTGCGGCCAGCCCCGGACCCCCTGCCCTGCCCGCAGCCAGCCCCTGTCTGCGGTCAGCCCCGCACCCCCTGCCCTGCCCGCAGCCAGCCCTTGTCTGCAGCCAGCCCCGCACCCCCTGCCCTGCCCGCAGCCAGCCCGTCTGCAGCCAGGCCCGCACCCCCTGCCCTGCCTGCAGCCAGCCCCAGTCTGCGGCTGCCCGCAGCCAGCCCTTGTCTGCAGCCAGCCCCGCCCCCCCTGCCCTGCCCGCAGCCAGCCCGTCTGCAGCCAGCCCCGCACCCCCTGCCCTGCCTGCAGCCCTGCACCCTCTGCCCTGCCCGCACCAGCCACATCCTCCCTGCCCTGCCTGCAGCCAGCTCTACACCCCCTGCCCACAGCCAGCCCCTTCCACACCCCCTGCCACTCACGCCTGCCTGAAGCCAGCCTGTCCCGCACTCCTCTGTCTCCAGCCCTGCCAACCCCTGATGCACCCCCACTGCATCCCTGCCTGAAGCCAGCCAGCCCCGCACCCCTTGCCTGCAGCCAGACCCTACCTCCAGCCAGCTCCTGCCCTGCCTGCAGCCAGCCCCATGGCCACTGGTGCCCTGCACTTCCCAGGGCAGTAACCCTGCACACCTGCTTCAGTGAGGGGGGCACGGAGCAGCTGGGACCCCACATGGTTACACCCTAAGGTGACCAGACAGCGAGTGTGAAAAATCGGGACAGGGAGTGGGGGGTAATAGGATCCTAGATAAGAAAAAGACCCCAAAATTGGGACATCTGGTCACCCTAGCACACCCCCAGGACTCCTGAGTTCCATTGCTGGGTTTCCTATTGGTTCCACTGCTGGTTGTTTTCCTTTTCCTGGGGGACTCTGGGCAAGTTGCTCCCCCCCTCCCCTCTAGGGCTCTGTCCCCAGCAGGCAAATGGGGATTTCGTACCTTCCCACTATTGGAAAGTGCTGGGAGAATCCCCCAGCCAAAGCTGCTCTGACAGCGCTAAGCAGCATCTGACCATTCAAGGTCGGAGCGCGCTGCCCAGGAGGAAGAGAGTCTGGCTCTGGGATTTCACTTCAGCCCAGTCTAGAGAGAGGGGCCCAGCCATGGGGTTTGGCTCAAGAAGACCAAGTCTCCAATTTGTTAAGGGCGTTTTGAATTCCAGTCCTGAGCTCCAAAGTGCTTGGTGTCAGTTGCACATTTTAGAAGCATGATCTCCACTCCATCTTCCAAATCATTCATGAAACTATTGAATAGTACCGGACCCCGGACTGATCCCTGTCGGACCCACTAGGTGCCCCCTCTCCGTTGGGCAGCCAAACCTGGAGAAGGGCCCTTGGAGTCTGGGCTTTCAACCAGCTCTGCACCCACATGACACTGATTGCATCTAGACTGCATTTCCCTCATTTGCTTGTGAGAATGTCCTGCGGGATTGTGTCAAAAGCCTTAGTAACCCCAAGATAGATCCCATCTACTGTTTACCCACCTCCACCAGGCCCAGAACCCTGCCAAAGAAGGAAAGAGGCTGGGTTTGGAATGATTTGTTCTTGACAAATCCATGCTCACTCGTCCTAAGAACCAAATTATCCTGTAGGTGCTGCTGACAAACTGAGTGTTTAAGAATGTATTGCAGTATCTCCCCAGCTATGGAAGTGAGGCTGGCTAGTCTGTAAGGCCCAGGGGTCTCTTTGTTCCCCTTTGAAAGATAGGTCCTGTCTTGTTCATGGATGGGAAGATGTTCTTTTTCAGGGATCTCAGACGAGAACTGGGGCACAACACCTGGTTTGTTAAGGCCACAAAAATGGAGGCAGGAACCTCTTCTCTCCAGCTGGCAAAGAACCCCAGGTACCGAAAAGACAGAGACTCACATCCCTGAATGGGCTTTAGAAAAGGCAGTGGTTAAAAAGTTTGGCCCCGACCATTTCTTGTTTCCACAGACTAGACATTTTAGCAAACTTTTGAATTCCTTGGTGCTAAAACACCATGAAACTCCCCTTTCTCCTTCACAGAGGGCTTTATCGCCCCTTATCCAGTGATGAGCTGCCAAAATATTAACAACCGGTTCTCTCCTCCTCACCCCATGAGGGGTCATGCCGCCCCCTGGGGACTCCTGCCCCATCCAACCCCCCCATGTTCCTTGCCAGCCCCCCCGGGACCCATGCCCTATCCACCCCCCTTCCGTGTCCCGTGACTGCCCCTTGCCACCCCATCCAACCCATTCTCTCATTCCTGATGGCACCCCGGGACCCCTACCCCATCCAACCACCCCTTCTCTCTGTCCCCTGACTGTCCCTGGAATCCCTACCCCTAACTGCCCCCCCACCGCCCCATCCAACCCCTGCTCCTTTCTGACTGCCCCCCGGGACCCTTGCCCCCATTCAATCCCCCTGTTCCCTGCCCTCTGACCGCTCCGACACTAATCCTCCCCCCCAACTCCCCTGCCCTCTATCCAACACGCCCTCCCATGTCCCTTACCGTGCTGCCTGGAGGTGGGGGCCCAGCTGGGCTGGGACTGGGGCTGGGACTGGAGCCACCCAGCCGACGTTGGGGCTGGACCTGGGGGCCGGGCAGGAGCCGAGCCGCGCCGCCTGGCGAGGTCGCAGCTGGACCCGGGGGGCAGGAGCCGCGCCGCCTGGCCCCAGAGTCCCGCTGCAACCTCGCCGGGCGGCGCGGCGCCTGGAGCCCTCCTCCAGCTGGCGCCCCTGGCCCCAGCTCACCTGGTGGAAGCCGCTGCTTCCTTCCCAGCCCTCCCAGGCTTCCCGCGCGAACAGTTGATTCACGGGAAGCTGGGGACGGGGAGGAGAAGCCGGAGGAGCTTCACAAGAGGAGGCAGAAGCAGAGTGAGGTGAGCTGGGGCCAGGGGAAGGGTGGGGAGCTGCTAGAGCTTTTGTTAAATTTAAAAGCCCTTTTGGAACTAGTTGTCCCTCCAGGAACAACCGGTTCTAAACGGGCTTCTAAATTTAACAACCGGTTCTGACGAACCGGTGCAAAACGGCTGCAGCTCACCACTGCCCTTATCTCACTAAGGCTCACGACTGCCCAGAGTTCGAGAACTGTCCCTCTTCCCATTGGGCAGATGGGGAGGAGCCTGAGGTACAGAGAAGGGAAGTGGCATGTCACCAGATGGATCAGACTGAACAGGTTTCAAACCTCCAGGAGGCTCTTACCTTCTAAACAGGGATGGCTGTTTTCTAGTAAAATCACTAAAAAGGAAGGAGAAAACTCGAAAGAGGTTCCTCCTGGCGCTCACGTCCGTGAACCCGAATACTCTCTCAGTCCTCAAAGAGAGACCTGGAGAAGGAGACTTGCTGCAGCAAAGCCACAGGGGTCTCTGAGGTTTCCCTGGCCCCTCGCCCCGATCCTGCCTGGCTGATGTCAGCATCTCTCTGTGAGGTCACCACCTCTGACCAATAGTCTGAGGTCCCGCAAAAGGCCTTTGTGATGTCACTGCCACACCTCTCCCTTGCTGGGCTAATGTCCTGCCCCTGGCCAGGCACTTTGGAGGTTTGAGCTACTCCCTGGGGATCACCCCACTCAAGGAGCGTTCGTTCTAGGCAGCAAGCCGGCTAGACAGGGAAACATCAGACGCTGCTCCCAATGCTACACTCAGTTTTTCAGAAATTAGTCGACTTTATGGCCAGAAGAAACCATTAGAGCATCTAATCTGACCCCCTGCATATCACAGGCCTCCTGTAGGACACCATAGCTACTTTTGGGGCAAACACATTCCAGAAAGGCATCTAGTCTTCATGAAATGACATCAGGAGATGGAGAATCCACCACTTTCCTTGGTAGCTTGTTCCTGTGGTGAATCATCCTCGCTGTTGAATATTTGTGCCTTAGTTGTAATATGAATTTGTCTCTTTTCACCTTCCAGCCATTGGGTATTGTTAGGCCTTTCTCTGCTCGATTCAAGAGCCCTTTAATACCCAATCTTTTCTCTCCATTAAGGCACTTCAACACTTCAGTGAAGTCACCTTTCAATCTTCTTTTGATCAGCTAAACAGGTTGAGCTCTTTCAATAGCTCACTAGAAGGCATTTTTCTCCAGCCCTCAGAACATTTGGTGGCTCTTTGCTGCCCCAGCTCCAATTTCACAACATCTTTTTCAAACGGGGACACCATAACTGAAGGCAGTATTCCAGTATCAGTCTCACTGATGCCGTGGTACCTCCTGTGATGTTACTGACATAATCTGCAACCGTATAGATCACCATTGTGACCGCTGTTCTATTTGTAGCCAGTATTGTAGAAAGGTTGTTGCGTAAGGGGTCTATGGAGAGGTTCTGATTGGCTGATTATAATTATGATATTTCTAGATGTGTATCATTTTTATAGTTGACATTATGAATTCCTGCCCACTTCCCCACTGGCTGGAGCATGGCTAGAGTGTGTCTGTGGTTAATGATGTTGCTGTAGATTGTTCGTTTCCTGCCTTGGCAATTCAGACAGTCCCTTTTCCCAACATATCTCGAGCACATCATTAGTTCCAATAACAGGGGCAGCTTTTCTCTGGGGCACTGAGATTTTTTGGGGAGTTGGTGGCTCCTTTCTTTCCTCACCCTGGAGTAAACTCAGCTTTTTATTCCATGGTTCATGTTTTATGGAATAACAACATCAGCATGAAGAAAGAGGAGAGGGAATATCTCACTGCCAGGGCTGAAGGTGGCCACGTCCCCTCTGTTTGACCGTTACCATTGCAGGAGAGAAGGTGTCAATACAATCGAATGCCCGGGGTTGAGGCTTCTTTAGCTCCTTGTAGAACTTGAACTTGATTTCCCTGAAGGGAGAAAGGGAAAGTCTGGGGCGGCCTTGAGTCCCTGGCTGGGTCTCCTGGGCAGTGGAAAACATCCCTTGTTTGGCCCTGCCAAGGGGATTGTGGAGGCTGAGACGCCCCTTGGCTTGGATCAAAGGGGGAGTTGGATGGAATTTATCACACAACCCTCCCTGCTCCCCAGAGCCCCACGGGGAGAAGCTAGAGAAGGGGGAGTCATTCCTCCCCTGCGCTCCCAGAAGAGCTGCTAGCAGGGCCGCCCAGAGGCAGGGGCAAGGGGGGCAATTTGCCCCAGGCCCTGGGTCTTGCAGGGGCCCCCACAAGCAGGAGCGTAGCTGGGGGGAGCAGGGGGGGCTGCCGCTCCCCCACTGAGCACATTCCCCCAAAGTGGTGCCTTAGTAGGAATTTGGAATAAGGTGGAAAGATCTGGAATTTCCCCCCCACACACCTCCTGGGGTGGCAGGGGGTGCAGGTGGAGGGGCAGAGCCCAGGGCTGGGGGGCGGGGGGGTGTTGGTGGGGGAGCAGTGGGGGGAAAGGGCAGAGCCAAGAGCTGGGGCAGCATGGGGTATGTGGGGGGCAGAGCCCAGGGCTGGGATGGCAGGGGGGTGCAGGTGGGGGGAAGAGCCCAGGGCTGGGATGGCAGGGGGGTGCAGGTGGGGGGAAGAGCCCAGGGCTGGGATGGCAGGGGGGTGCAGGTGGGGGGAAGAGCCCAGGTCTGGGATGGCAGGGGGGTGCAGGTTGGGAGTGGAAAGCCCAGGGCTGGGGTGCAGGTTGGGGGGCAGAGCCCAGGGCTCGGGCAGCAGGAGGGTGTGAGGGGGAGCCCAGGGCTGGGGTGGGGGCAGCCAAAATTTTTTTTGCTTGGGACGGCAAAAAACCTAGAGCCGGCCCTGCCTCCACGCACTGTGAGGTAGGTAGGAGCAGATCATTATTATCCCTACTTGACAGAGGGAGAAGCTGAGGCTGAGAAAGGAGAATTGAGTTGTCTGAGGTCACATAGCTAGTCAGTGGCAGAGTTGGGAATAGGACCCAAGAGCCCTGATTATCAAACTAACCATCAGATCTTGAATTTCAGACATTGAATGACCTGAATAAAGTGCTCTCAGATGAGCTCCAGACCAACAACTGTGCACAGAAATTATCCAGCAAGTATTTGAGGAGAATCATGTTAGAGAGAATCATGAACTGCTCAGAGACCATTAATGTAGAGAAGCAGCAAAATTCATCAAACACAGAACTGGTTCTGACTTATTTCCTTGGTCTTAAAAGGGACCAACAAGGATCTGAGTCTCCTCCCTGTCAATAACCCCCTGCTCAGCCAATCAGGGTAGAGACTGAGGAAGGGAGGCTGAGGGTTCTCACCAGAGAGCCCAAAGGATGGCCCAGGTCACTGGTGGGGATCAAATAAAATTCAGAATAAAATTCTCCCTCCTTAAGCTCGTGTTTTCCATGCCTAGAATTCAACTGTCACCAGATGGATCAGACTGAACAGGTTTCAAACCTCAAGGAGGCTCTTATCTTCTAAACAGGGACGGCTGTTTTCTAGTAAAATCACTAAAAGGGAAGGAGAAAACTCGAAAGAGGTTCCTCCTGGCGCTCACGTCCGTGAACCCGAATACTCTCTCAGTCCTCAAAAGTGCCTGGCCAGGGGCAGGACATTGGCACAGCAAGGGAGGGGTGTGGCAGTGACATCACAAAGGTTTTTGGCAGGACCTCAGCCTATTGGCCCAAGGTGGTGGGGAGGTGGTGACCTCACAGAGAGATGCTGACATCAGCCAGGCAGGATCGGGGCGAGGGGCCAGGGAAACCTCAGAGACCCCTGTGGCTTTGCTCCAGCAAGTCTCCTTCTCCAGGTCTCTCTCTGAGGACTGAGGGAGTATTCGGGTTCACGGACGTGAGCGACAGGAGGAACCTCTTTCGAGTTTTCTCCTTCCCTTTTAGTGATTTTACTAGAAAACAGCCATCCCTGTTTAGAAGGTAAGAGCCTCCTGGAGGTTTGAAACCTGTTCAGTCTGAGCCATGTGGTGACAGTTGAATTCTAGGCATGGAAGACACGAGCTTAAGGAGGCAGAATTTTATTCTGCACCTGTGATTTTGTCCCTTAGAATCACTGGGGACATAAGGGTTTGTCCTTTTTGTTTCACCTTTTCCTTCATCCCTCCCTCCTTTCTCTTCGTCTCTTGCTTCCTTTGTCCTTTCTCCTGTTCCCCTCCCAACATCAGGTTTTTTTCTCCTACTGATAACAGCTCACGTTAACTGATCACTCTCGTTATAGTGTGTATGGCAACACCCATTTTTTTCACGTTCTCTGTGTGTATATATATCTTCCTACTGAATTTTTAACTGCATGCATCCGATGAAGTGAGTTTTAGCCCACAAAAGCTTATGCTCAAATACATTTGTTAGTCTCTAAGGTGCCACATGTTCTCTTTGTTCTTTTTGCAGATAAATTAATGGAAGTTAAGTCCATTAATGGCTATTAGCCAGGATGGGTAAGGAATGGTGTCCCTAGCCTCTGTTTGTCAGAGAGTGGAGATGGATGGCAGGAGAGAGATCACTTGATCATTTCCGGTTAGGTTCACTCCCTCTGGGGCACCTGGCATTGGCCACTGTTGGCAGATAGGATATGGGGTTGGATGGACCTTTGGTCTGACCCAGTATGGCCATTCTTATGTTCTTATGAAGGGAAGGGCACAACTCTATTACAGAGTTTCTGTAGTGTAGTGGTTAGCACGTTTGCCTAACACGCAAAAGGTCCCTGGTTCAAAGCCAGGCAGAAACAGGATGGCTTCCTTTTCTCAGCTCCTAGTGGCCTGTCCCTGCTGTTGTAGGAGCAGCAGTGATTTCTATGCTCAATAGGTCTGTTATACTTCCCCTCCCCCTCGCTTTTGTCTCCTCTCCCTCTCTGAATGCCTGTGAAGTGGCTTTCCCCCTCCCCCTCCCGCTCTCTCCTGCAATGCTTGTGGCATGAAGGGGCTGGTTGAAGAGCAGAAGATCTCCCAGGTAGACGAGGTGTCTGGGACTCTCATTAGGCAGCACTCGCACACCCAGAACGTGGACCCTGCATGGACACTGGCTGAGGTGGAGTGTGCCCCACCGGATGCAGCCAAGTCATCTCCAGTCGCAGGCCATGAGGAGCAGGTCCTTAAAAGGGGAAGGGGCCCTGTGCTCAGCTGTGCTTTCACAATGCTGCCTAATGAGAGTCCCAGACACCTTGTCTGCCTGGGAGCTCTTCTGCTCTTCCAGCTGTTCAACCAGCTCATTCATCCCACAAGCATTGCAGGAGGGGGGGGGAGGGGGAAAGCCACTTCACAGGCATTCAGAGAGGGAGAGGAGACAAGCAGGGGGATGGGGGGAGTGTAACAGACCTTTTGGGCATACAGGTGATACGCAGCACACAGATCACTGCTGCTCCTACAACAGGGTAAGTTCTCAAGCAGCATGTTTCTTACTTTGCCCATCTGCCAATTTTGATAATTATCAATGGAAATATTTTGCCATTGGGTTCTGTGTTTACACAGAAATTGACAATTACCAACAAATATGTAATTCTTCCAGTCCTGCCTAGTCTGCAGTTGGTGGGTTTAGAGGGACACATTCACTCTCCCCACCCCCCATGCCAGGCCTGTGCTCTCAACTTCCCACACTGCTGGGATCCTTCCCTGGTCTCCCCCCAGACCTCTGCTCCCCACCCCCACTTCTGGGATCCCCTCCCCACACTGTCTAACTCCCCTGCTGGCAGGATCCCTCCCTATTCCTTTCATTTCCTGTCTCCACTCTGGGCAAAAGCTCTGCACGGTTCCCAGAGCCGAAGTTGAACCCAGGCCCCGTGGATGAAAACCAAGAATCCTGACCACTAGCCCATATGGGACTATTGATGCATCTGATGAAGTGGGGATTCACCCATGAAAGCTCCTGCTCCAATACGTCTGTTAGTCTATAAGGTGCCACAGGACTCTTTGCTGCTGTTATTACTACAACTCTCTAAGCCAACCCCTCGTGAGCGGGGCTAATGATGATGGGGGCTAATTTAGCTACAACGAGTCAGGAAAAAGATCTCAGAGTCATCGTGGATAGTTCTCTGAAGATGTCCACGCAGTGTGCAGAGGCGGTCAAAAAAGCAAACAGGATGTTAGGAATCATTAAAAAGGGGATAGAGAATAAGACTGAGAATATATTATTGCCCTTATATAAATCCATGGTACGCCCACATCTCGAATACTGTGTACAGATGTGGTCTCCTCACCTCAAAAAAGATATTCTAACACTAGAAAAGGTTCAGAAAAGGGCAACTAAAATGATTAGGGGTTTGGAGAGGGTCTCATACGAGGAAAGATTAAAGAGGCTAGGACTCTTCAGCTTGGAAAAGAGAAGACTAAGGGGAGACATGATAGAGGTATATAAAATCATGAGTGATGTTGAGAAAGTGGATAAGGAAAAGTTATTTACTTATTCCCATAATACAAGAACTAGGGGTCACCAAATGAAATTAAAAGGCAGCAGGTTTAAAACAAATAAAAGGAAGTTCTTCTTCACGCAGCGCACGGTCAACTTGTGGAACTCCTTACCTGAGGAGGTTGTGAAGGCTAGGACTATAACAATGTTTAAAAGGGAACTGGATAAATTCATGGTGGTTAAGTCCATAAATGGCTATTAGCTAGGATGGGTAAGAATGGTGTCCCTAGCCTCTGTTCGTCAGAGGATGGAGATGGATGGCAGGAGAGAGATCACTTGATCATTGCCTGTTAGGTTCACTTCCTCTGGGACACCTGGCATTGGCCACTGTCGGTAGACAGATACTGGTCTAGATGGACCTTTGGTCTGACCTGGTACGGCCGTTCTTATGTTCTTATGTTATGTTCATGAACCACTCCAGTGGTCCCTGCAAACTGCTCTGCTGGGGCAGCAAAGAGCCACCAAATGTTCTGAGGGCTGGAGAAAAATGCCTTCTAGTGAGCTATTGAAAGAGCTCAACCTGTTTAGCTGATCAAAAGAAGATTGAAAGGTGACTTCATTGAAGTGTTGAAGGGCCTTCAGGGAGAGAAAAGAGTGGGTATTAAAGGGCTCTTTAATCGAGCAGAGAAAGGAATAACAAGACCCAATGGCTGGAAGGTGAAAAGAGACAAATTCATATTACAAATAAGGCACAAATGTTCAACAGCAAGGATGATTCACCACAGGAACAAGCTACCAAGGAAAGTGGTGGATTCTCCATCTCCTGATGTTATTTAATGAAGACTAGATGCCTTTCTGGAATGTGTTAGCTTCAAAAAGTAGCTCTTGTGTCCTACAGGAGGCCTGTGATATGCAGAGGGTCAGATTAGATGCTCTAATGGTCTCTTCTGGGCATAAAGTCGACTAATTTCTGAAAAACTGAGTATAGCATTGGGAGCAGCGTCTGATGTTTCCCTGTCTAGCCGGCTTGCTGCCTAGAACGAACGCTCCTTGAGTGGGGTGATCCACAGGGAGTAGCTCAAACCTGCAAAGTGCCTGGCTAGGGGCTGAACATTGGCACAGCAAAGGAGGGGTGTGGCAGTGACATCACAAAGGCCTTTTGCAGGACCTCAGACTATTGGTCCAAGGTGGTGGGGAGGTGGTGACCTCACAGAGAGATGCTGACATCAGCCAGGCAGGACCGGGGCGAGGGGCCAGGGAAACCTCAGAGACCCCTGTGGCTTTGCTTCAGCAAGTCTCCTTCTCCAGGTCTCTCTCTGAGGACTGAGAGAGTATTCGGGTTCACGGACGTGAGCGCCAGGAGGAACCTCTTCCGAGTTTTCTCCTTCCCTTTCAGTGATTTTACTAGAAAACAGCCGTCCCTGTTTAGACGGTAAGAGCCTCCTGGAGGTTTGAAACCTGTTCAGTCTGATCCATCTGGTGACAATTGAATTCTAGGCATGGAAAACACGAGGTTCAGGAGGCAGAATTTTATTCCGCACCTGGGATTTTGTCCCTTAGAATCATTGGGGACATTAGGGTTTGTCCTTTTTGTTTCACCTTTTCCTTCATCCCTCCCTCCTTTCTCTTTGTCTCTTGCTTCTTTTGTCCTTTCTCCTGTTCCCCTCCCAACATCAGGTTTTTTTCTCTTGCTGATAACAGCTCACGTTAGCTGATCGCTCTCGTTATAGTGTGTATGGCAACACCATTTTTTTCATGTTCTCTGTGTGTATATATATCTTCCTACTGAATTTTTAACTGCATGCATCTGATAAGAACATAAGAACGGCCATACCGGGTCAGACCAAAGGTCCATCTAGCCCAGTATCTGTCTACCGACAGTGGCCAATGCCAGGTGCCCCAGAGGGAGTGAACCTAACAGGCAATGATCAAGTGATCTCTCTCCTGCCATCTATCTCCATCCTCTGACAAACAGAGGCTAGGGACACCATTCTTACCCATCCTGGCTAATAGCCATTTATGGACTTAGCCACCATGAATTTATCCAGTTCCCTTTTAAACATTGTTATAGTCCTCGCCTTCACAACCTCCTCAGGCAAGGAGTTCCACAAGTTGACTGTGCGCTGTGTGGAGAAGAACTTCCTTTTAAACAAATAAGTGGGTTTTAGCCCACAAAAGCTTATGCTCAAATAAATTTGTTAGTCTCTAAGGTGCTACAAGGACTCCTTATTCTTTTTTGCAGATAAATTAATGATCACACTGGTCCCTTCTGAGCTTAAAGGCTCTGAGTCTAACAGGGAGAGGGAAGTAAAGGAAAAAAACATCAACCGAACATTGTAATACCAGGATGACTCCACCTGCTCACTCTATAGTCCCGCCCCTTTCTTCCTCCACTGGGTGTTTAATGACCTGCAGGACATTGATTCTCTCCTTCCATTGATAAACTGATACAATGTGACTGAAATTAAACCAATTCCCACCTCAGAAAATGTCACCTCACAGCATTGGCTGGGAATCGAACGCAAGTCAACTGCTTAGAAAGCAGCTAGGCTCACCACTCTACCACCAATGCAGCTGGCAAAAATACTGCTTATGCTTGCCCAATGAGGCTAGACCAGAATTGAGGCGTTTTCCTATCTGTTAAAATGCACTTGATGCTCATCACTAAACAAACACCTCCATCTTCACCTGGGTTTGAACCATCAGCCTTTCCATTAGCCACCAATGTTATTAATCACAGACACAGGTAACTGCCTACTTCCCACCTACAGGGGTACAACTGGCTACTGAGGGAGGCGCACTGCTGGGGTTATGAGTTCAGGCCTGACCCAGAGCATCGGTTTTCATTAGCCATGGAGCTTCCCCGACTTGCTTTGTCTCAGTCACATGGAAAGTGCCATACGAGGGTGATGAGAGTAAATTCTAAACTCTGAAATGTGGAGGTTGGCCCAGAGATTGGGATAAGGGGTTTGAAGAGGAAAAAGCTCTAAGAATATAAAACCAGACAGTCTCCAGGGGCAGGTTTGGTACCTAGGTACAGGGAGCCATTGGGGTGGGGGTTCACTTCCTCTGTTCAATGTCCTGAGAGGTATTTGAAGGTGAAGATAACGCCATGGCTAACAGGTGACTGGCACGTCCTGGGTTAAAGAAAGGAAGGGACTTGGGTTAATAGTCTGAAAATTTGCGTTACCATCACTGTCTGACCCCCCCTTCAGTGTGGAGCAGGTGTGTACATTGCTGAGTGGAGCGCACAGACTCCTGGAGAGCAGGGGCAGCTGTTTCCATGGCAGAGAGCCTGGCACTTAGGAGACTTTCTACACTTGCTGTTTTGAAGCAATTCAATAAAATAACGGTGGAGCTACAATGTCCGGTCCAAAATTTCAGCTCCCCACTGCAAAAACGCTATTTTAGGATCTAAACAGGAGGCTTCCAGCGCTAGGACACCTGAGCAGAGAGCTGGGGGGGGGGGGTAACAGCTGCTGACTCTGAGGGTCCTGGGCTAAATCCACTTGCAGGTGGAAGTGTTTTGATTTATTTGATTTATAATGAGCACCAGCTACCAGGGGAGAAGCCCTGCAAGCTGCTGCCACTGGGAAAGGGCAGGCGAGAGGGAGCAAGAGGAGAAAGGTAGACATATTGGAGACGAGGAATTGCGGGGAGAAGAAGGAGAGAACAGAGAGACAATAAATGATTGAAGCAGAACAGGTGTCCCAACTCAGTCTTGATCATCACAGGTGTTCACAGAGACAGGTAGTTGCGGGTTTTCCAGTGTCAAGTCTGAACTTTGATTCTAACAATGTGTGTTGAAATATCAAGGGGATCTCCACATACCTGATCTCTTTCCCCCTCCCCTTTTTTGTATTAATTTTTATTTTGACGTGTTTGGCTTAACCGTGATCGTCTCTTTCCCCACCTGTATTGCAATTGGGGGGTTATGTTTATTGTGCCTCCCTTTTGTTCATGTCATTATAATTGTAACAGCAAAGGAATCTGCAGGAGCAATAACTGACTCAAAACTTCATGCCGGAACATCATACAAACAGCTCACACAGCTGGAATCATAACTCGCAAGGCCAGGGGATGGGAGATGCAGGTTTCCAAGGGTTCTGTTTTTCTCAAATGACACATTCCAGCCCCTTGGACGCCTCCATCCTGTATGACCTGCTGGACTTTGACACATTTATTGCCTCATTCTTTGGATGTGATTGTAACACAATGTGACTGAAATTAAACCACTTCCAGACGAGGAAACAACAGAAGAGAAAAGCCATTATCGCATTGGCTGGGAATCAAACCCAGATCAACTGTTTGGATGGCACCTACACACACCACTATACCCCCAATGCATCTGGCAAGAGTAGCTTTCCTGCAGGCTGTGTGTGCTGGCAGAGGGAGTGACACATGACCACAGAGTTAGTGAGCAGGGTGGATGGGCTGGAAGCTGCCTGACAGCTGGGAGCAGAGTTACCATCCCAGAGTGACTGAAAGGGGGCAAAGGTGAAAACAGAGCTCATTGGGAGCTGGCCCCACACCTGCCCCGCCCCTAGGAGAGGGGAACTGAAGCTCAACTTCAATCACAGAAAAATCTTCCCTGAGAAGGAAGGGGACAGCTTGTTTTAAAGACCAGGTTTGTGTTTGTTCCTGCTACATACGGAGGGGCTGGGTAGTGCTGATTCCAGCCCCCAAACTCTGGGGGGATAAGGAACGAATTCAGGTTGCAGGGACCTGCAGGAGGGAGATGATCTTTTGACAGTGATGGACGCCTCATCCTAAAGGCCTTGGCCTGCCCCCTTCCAGTGACTGTTTGGTACAGGAATGCAGCCCCCACTCCTGGGTCTCTCCTGGGGAAATAATGTTTCTGTGCAAAACACCAAAGCTTTTAACAGAAAGGAAGAAAAGGAAATGGCCACATGATGGGACTAGCACATAAGGAATGAAACACAAGATCCTTCTCCCCTGTGCATTGACTTTTAACCTTGTTTGTGGTGGTGGTGTATCCATGTTGGTCCCAGGGGTCCTCTGGGGCACCGGGCATTGGCCACTTTCGGGATAGTGGGCTAGATGAACTGGTCTGACTCAGTGTGGCTGTTCTTATGTTCTAACTGCTGGTTATGGAAGAGACGAACTTCCAGGCTACACAGAACTGAAGAAGGGTGTGGGGTTAGCTCCAAAGCTTGTCTCTTTCACCAACAGAGGTTGGTCCTCTGCAAGCTCTTACCCTCACCCGCCTTGTCTCTCTTGGACTCTGAAAAGTGCTTTCTCTCCACTCCCCTTGGAGAGACGTTAAGTTTTCCCTTTGGGCAACTATCAGGCTGAAGCAATTGTATTGACTGTGACACTAGAATTGAAGATTTAATATTATAAATAAATGAGTCTAAACCTGAGGTTCTGGTTTTCACATTGGTTTTTCTAACTCAGTTCCCAATTCTCTTCTAGAAAGGCCTCCAGGACGCCTGCCCAGCCCAGCAAAAGTGGCCAGGAGAAAGCCCACACTGCTGCTCTTTCAGGTAGTTGAAGGCTGCTATCAAACCCCCCTCACTCAGTCAGTCCCCAGTCTGTGGCAGTGACTGGGATTCTTCCGTCCTAAGTGCAGGACTCTGCACTTCTCCTTGTTGAACCTCCTCAGATTTCTTTGGGCCCAATCCTCCAATTTGTCTAGGTCGCTCTGCACCCAAACCCTGTCCTCCAGCGCTTGGATTCTTTACATGCTTTCACAGAGCAAAGAGCACATGTTCCATGATTTCATAGGGCAGAGTTTTGTGCTATCGGGAGCTTTCCCTGTGTGAATTTGACAGGTGGATCAACATAGAGACACATTGTGACCCTTCTCAGGGTGCTGAGGGCTGTGAGTCTCCTTGTTGCCACCTGCCACAAGGAAGAGGGACTTTTGCATTTGGCAGCTGGATGTTAGTGACCAAACTCACCAGCCAGCTGGAACTCAAGGACCCTCCTCTGAGCTACAGCAGCCATCTTAACCCTTGAGTTCCTTCAATGTGTCCCCCTGTGGGGTCCAGCCCGGATCACCAGATACTCGGTGAAATCCCAGATCCTCTCTTCCCGAAGTATCTCAGGTTACTAGTTTTACTGTGGACCATTGCTACTGTATCTCACACAGCACCTGAGTACAGTTATTGAACAAGCAAAAAATTTATTTCACAACAGATAGAGATTTAAACAAACGTGAGTGATGGAAACCAACTGTTACCACTAAACAAAGGCAGAAAGTAATGGAATAGAAAGGCCAGCACAAAAAACAGAGAGAGGAACAATAAGATAGTAAAAGGACAATGGTTGGAACTCTCCATTTCTCTCAGTCTTTGGATTGATGGGTACTAGAGCTGTAGCAACAGTTGAGGAACCAGGGTAAATTAAATCAAATTAACTTTTCAAGATTAGCCATCATTTCCTGTATGACTAACAAAACACAAAAACAAGATGACTTTCAGTTTTCCAAAATAATTCACATAATCACACAGTCTCTTACTCTTTATCCAATAACTTCACCTATAATTTCATTTTAACTGGTAACAATAACATATTCAAAGATCACAAATTCTTGTCATATATGTTAGTTTTCTTTTAATCCCCATTGCCAACAACTGAACCTTGGCTCAAGTTGTGGTTTCTTCCAACGTGAGTCCCAACACTTCTGTGAGTTCATATATCTCGGGTTCTTCTGCCATGTGTGTTGGTAGAAGGGGTCTTCTATGTCACAATGTTTGCATCATGGAGAAAAATACCTCTCTTTTCACACTTTTTAATCTTTCAAAGTAGGAGGAGGTAGAGAAGTAAGGTAAATGCATAAAACACAAGAGAAAACTAAGGCCTGGTCTACACTAAAGACATTTATCGGGATAACTATATTGCTTAGGGGTGTGAAAAATCCACACAGCTGAGCAACGTAGTTACACAGCCCTAACCCCCTGTGTAGATAGTGCTACATGAGCGGGAGAGCTTCTCCTGCCAACATAGCCACCGCCGCTTGCGGGGGCTGGACTAATCAAGTCTGATGAGAGAAATCTCTCTCATTGGCTTAGAGCATCTGTTATAGCAGTGCCAACCAGGCAGCCAGTTTGGGATCCACAGGGAAGGAATGTCCTATGAAGCACTCTCTCTTTGCATCCAAACAATGAAGGATGACTGTTCTCAATCTAACCCTGCCATACTTTGGAAGTGTAATCAGTGACACTGAACTAGGAAGTGGAGTTGTACAAACCATTTTCCTTGGGTCACTATAGCTTCCTTTACTGGGGTGGAAACCAAGAACTGGGTGTGGACTCTTTCAACCTCAGCTCTTTCCAAATCCTTGGTTTTGGATAGGGTAGATTTACACTTCTCTGAAGAATACTTTACAAAACCACTTAAAATCTCAGCAATGTTAATGAGGAGTGGCTTCCTGAAACATGCCCAGCTTTTCTTTAATTTGGTGGCACAGGTCCAGGGAAGGGACTGGATACAGGCCTGGGATCAGAATCTTCGTTAGTTACCAGAGCTGGAGATTCTATTCAAACATGGCTATTTTTCAGAAGCTATTACATTTTCAACACTGGTTTCATTTTGTACACATCTTTAGCGCCTACAAAGGATAAATTCAACTAAAAACTCCACTTCTATTTCCTCAACATCTGTGTCATGAGGGGCTGCATTTCCCATAGCATAGGATTAGCTAGGAGAGATCTTCTGTAGGGCCTGGGTTACAAATGCTTTGGGAACCAAACACACGGGCATTTTGCCTAGTTCAAAACCACTTACCATGGAATTCTCTTCCCAGATCATCGGAGACAATATTGCCTTAAACAACTGAAATACACTGTGATCAGATGCACTTCCTTCAGTTAGTTGGGGTTCTGCTGTTGTTCACCATTTCTGAGTGGAGATTTTAAATCACTGCTGTTTCTTTGTTAGCCTGTCCAGTAAATTAGAGAGCTCTCTCCTGTTGATAGAACTGCACTTCAACTTTCTCCATGTCATCATGGAGGGATGGGGAAAAAGCAAAGCTGAAATCATAAATGAGGACTTTAGCAAAGGGTCATTGTCTTAAATTCTTCAATAAATCTGAGCTACATCCTACCAAATGAACTAATATCCAATTGGGTGACCACACAGCCTTCAGGAAAGATAGAAACCCGCATCACAGAGAGAGAATACATGACAAAGAAAGTGTCAAGTGAAATTCCAGAGCAGGTTACATCTGATTATTCAGAATCGGGACAAGAGAGTCTCCCATCACATTCTCCTCTGATCCATTCAAACCTGCTTCCCTCATCCCTGTCTCAATAGTCAGTTATGTTATTTACAATTTTTTTTAGTATCGTAGCATCCCCATAATAAGGGAAAAACAGCCCTCTTGCCAGAAGTGGCTTTACAATAGATGGAACCTGGAATTTAAACTCTAAATGATCACACTGTATTTGGGATCCATTCCCCTCCCAGGTCTTTGACACTTTCATCTCCAGTCATAGCGTCTCTGATATAGGATTAAAGAAGTCAAAACATCATCTGCAAGCACAGACAACGGAGAATGCTTCATCACATGACACTTTGAGAAGTGGATGGATAGAATGTGATGAAGATAAACTCTGCCTGGCTCAGGCAAAAGTTAAGAGTTCTGCAGTGATGGGGAAGGAGGGAATCTCTGAGTCACCCCATCTCCTTCCAGTGTCACAGAAGCTGTAATTATACTTTTTTCCTGCCCCTGCTCCTCTTCATTTACATATAATTTGAAAAATTCCCAATATAACTGCTCTTCAGCACAACCCAGAGCAATGTGAGAACAACTTGCAAGGAAACAATCTGTATCACTGGTGACTCTAACAATAACTTTGCAATAGGAGGAATGGTATAAACGTGATGCCCCCTGTTCCTCATAGGAAGGGCACACTCAAATTACTTGTGGGACAATAGAAAGGACAAATAGGTCCATCTCAAAAGAGGGCGAACTGCAAAAGGCAAAAATGGGCCACTCATCTGGACAAGCTGAGGGATAATGGTGCTGCAAACAGTTCAAAGAGCTTTAAAAGTTACTATGTGGGAATCAGGAAAAGTATTAAAAAAAACAAAGTACTGATAGCCCTAGAGATTTTTACAATGTTGATCTCTCTTGCAGATTCTCTGATGGCTAACATGGGATGAGTGCCAAGAGAAGGTTTTCCCACACTCATGGCATACATAGGGCCTCTCCCCTGTGTGGATTCTCTGATGCTGAGAAAGGGCTGAACTCTTCGTGAAGCATTTTCCACACTCACAGCATTTATAGGGCCTCTCCCCTGTGTGGATTCTCTGATGGGTAATAAGGTGTGAGCGGTGATTGAAGGTTTTCCCGCACTCTCTGCATTCATAGGGCCTCTCCCCTGTGTGGATTCTCTGATGAAGAGAAAGGGCTGAACTTTGAGTGAAGGTTTTCCCACATTCACTGCATTCGTAGGGCCTTTCCCCTCTGTGGATCCTCTGATGAACAGAAAGGGTTGATCTGTGAGTGAAGGTTTTCCTACACTCACGGCATTCATAGGGCCTCTCATCTGTGTGGCTTCTCTGATGAACAGAAAGGGCTGAACTTTGAGTGAAGGTTTTCCCGCACTCTCTGCATACATAGGGCCTGTCCCCTGTGTGGATTGTTTGATGACTAATAAGGTGCGAGCTGCGATTGAAGGTTTTACACTACTCACGGCATTCGTAGGGTCTTTCCCCTGTGTGGATCCTCTGATGTCTAGAAAGGTGTGAGCTGCTAGTGAAGCTTTTCCTACACTCACTGCATTCATAGGGCCTCTCATCTGTGTGGCTTCTCTGATGAACAGAAAGGGCTGAACTTTGAGTGAAGGTTTTCCCACACTCTCTGCATACATAGGGCCTGTCCCCTGTGTGGATTGTTTGGTGACTAATAAGGTGCGAGCTGCGATTGAAGGTTTTACAACACTCACGGCATTCGTAGGGTCTTTCCCCTGTGTGGATCCTCTGATGTCTAGAAAGGTGTGAGCTGCTAGTGAAGCTTTTCCTACACTCACTGCATTCATAGGGCCTGTCCCCTGTGTGGATTCTCTGATGTCTAGAAAAGCCTGATCTGCGATTGAAGGTTTTCCCACACTCACTGCATTCATAGGGCCTGTCCCCTGTGTGGATTCTCCGATGTCTAGAAAGGCCTGATTTGTAAGTGAAGGTTTTCCCACATTCACAGCATTCAAAGGGCCTCTCCCCTGTGTGGATTCTCTGATGTTGAGAAAGGTTTGAGCTGCTAGTGAAGCATTTTCCACATTCACTGCATTCGTAGGGCCTGTCCCCTGTGTGGATTGTTTGATGCCTAATAAGGTGCGAACTGCGATTGAAGGTTTTCCCACACTCACTGCATTTGTAGGGCCTGTCCCCTGTGTGGATTCTCTGATGTACAGAAAGGTCTGAACTCTCAGTGAAGTATTTTCCACACTCACAGCATTTATAGGGCCTGTCCCCTGTGTGGATTTTCATATGGGCAATAAGGTGTGAACTGCGATTGAAGGTTTTCCCACACTCACGGCATTTGTAGGGTCTCTCCCCTGTGTGGATTCTCAGATGAACAGAAAGGTTTGATCCGTGAATGAAGTTTTTCCCACACTCAGGGCATGTATTTTTTCTCTTTCGCCTAATGATTTCCTGTTGTGTTGTGGTTTCCATGAGGACCTTCTGAGTTCCCCAACAGGAAATAAATTTATCCACTTTCTCCCCTGGCTGGTTTCCTTGCTCTGTTTCTGGTCTGTGCTGAATCTCCCAGGAGTTTCCCTGCTCATGACTCCTGGACACATTCCTTTTCGATCTTTGCGATAATGCTCTGTTTTTACCCACTGGCTCGACATTTTCAGGCTGAGAATTCTGCTCCTCTTTCTCACATGCCATTGCATCACCTGCTGTGACAGAGACAGAAACCTCAAACAGGGATGGAAAGGGGAAGACCAAACCAAAACAAGTGCTGAAGACAGGTCAAATAAAAATCAGGAGCTGAACTCCCCCAAACTCTTCCCCCAAATAGGAGAGAGGAGGGGGATGAATTCAGCCTTCACATCCCATCCAAATACGCAGGGGGAAGGGAGGAAGCTACTGCCTGGTGTCTGCTAGGATCTATAGGAAGCCATGAGCTATAGTTACCCTGAGGATATGACCCCTGCTAGGGATAATAATGAACTGAGAGACCTCCCAAGGGCTTTGTTGGGCATCCCAGATGTTTCCTTCAGGCACTTACAGATTCTGGGTGGTTTAATGTTTCCTCACCTGTGCAGGGAGCTCTCAGGATCTCTCTTTCCTCTGAACCCTGGAGGTCTGGGACCCATGGGTCTTCCCCTTGTTCCAGCTGGGAGATTATATGAGGTTTGGAAACTGGAAACCCTGCTCAGATGAAAGAAAACAAAGGAGTTCACTTGATTTCATAAGACTTTGTCATAAAAAACATTCTATTAATTTAACTTCAGTGCTTAGTGTGACCTGGTGGGCCAGAGGTAGTTCTCACTGAAAATGCCAAGATCAGGGCAGGCTGAAAAAGGGATCACCCATTCGGGTTATCGAGAAGCTGAAAAAAGAAATCACACGGCCCCCATTATTGCATCCCAGTTCTCTGACTCCTAATCAGCACTTAGGCCCAGTACAGTGAGAGGTTATTTCAAAACTCTGCTCACATAAACAAAATGATCTTCTGACCCCAAAGGTCAGCCACATCACCAGGCCAGTATAGGTTTGGATCTTACCCAAAATACCACACTGCCAGCCAATCCTTAGCATCTAAACTAAAGGTTTAAACGAAAGAAAAGCAGAAAGAAGTTAAATGGGAAAGCAGTCAGATACATTCCAAAATGGATATATTAGGTTCTTAGCAGTATTGGTGAGTTGCTGACTTGGAAGTCCGTCTGGAACACATCCACAGCTTGGATGGGTCATTCAGTCCTTTGTTCCAGGGTTCAGTTTGTAGAGAAGTTGCTCCAGAGGCAGGAAAGGGGATTGAAGATAAAATGGAGATGATGTAGCTGCCCTTTATATTCCTTTTGCTATGTGGCTTGTACTTCCTGTGTCCCAAACACAAGCTTCACAGCACGTGGCATGGAAAAGCCTTGAAGTTCTCATTACACAGGCATACCCCGGCATGTCTTGCTGACTCAATAGGTGTATCCCCTTGGTCCTTTCCATGGGCTCATTGTACAGCTGATGACTCTCAATGGGCCATCAAACAGGCTAGGCAGTGTTGATCCCAATATGTCTGGGGGTGTCACCCAGAAATACTGCACAAGTCTGGAAATACAGATATACCCTACATATCTATAACTCACAATACAAAGGTGATACAAACATAGAAACAAAATGATCATACTTCGAAAATCATAACATTTCCCCTGACACCTTACATGGCATATCTAGCATGATTCATTTTAATTTGATAAGATTATATTATTTTATTATTAATACCAAAGTGTCTCACAATTCCATACAGTGTCACACTTGGTAAACCAGTGAATTTCCAGGACTAGTTCCCCAGGTCCTTGAAGATGCCGAACACTATGCTTATGAGGGATTGAAATACCCACATATCTGCTGGGAACACACACACAGACACTGTGTCAGTCTATACCCCTATGTTCACTCTTCTAGAAAATTATGATCAATTTTGTACACAGTATGGCTTGTGAGGTATCATTTGAAAATGCATAACCTACTGAATATTATCCTCCTGTTAAAATGTGTAGTAACACTGTATGTAAAGTTATGAGATTTTACAGTATGAGATTACAGAAAAAGTTACAATTCTGGGGAATACCCACAGACCAGTTCCTCAGGGACAACAAGGCAAACAGCTGGTCAAACAGCCATTCTCCTGCAGGGGGAAGGTGTGAAGAAGACATTTACATTCCATCATAGGGACCTCTTGAAGCTGTTGTGGAAAACGACCACACGATTGATTTTGAATCAGCTCAGCCTGAGGCTCTTTTCTTGGTTAAAAGTGCGCAGGGGGCGACAGCTATTGGAATACTGTCCCCCTGAGCTAAAAATCACACAAGCCTTTTAAAGCTTAAAACCCCAAACAGTGACACATACGTTGCACGTTAATTTCCTTATTTGGAATATATTGCAAAATATGATGCAGGTCAAAGCGAGCTGAACAAGCAGTTTTCCATATTCGGCCTTTCCTGTTATTGTTATTCCTAGTCTAGTTTGTGGTTTGACTTTTCTAACACTTCCACTGTGGTTATGTTTCACAAGCTCGGTGTAGCAGGGTGGACCCTGCTCCGGCCCTGAGGGCTTTGAAAAAGCAGCCTGGCAGCGCTTGAGAGCTGCGGCTGGAGGCTGGGCTAATGGGGAAAGTGGCTGCAGCTGGGGGCCACGCCCCAAACTGAGGAACAGGGCCTTATAAGAGGCAGGGAAGCCAGGAGCCAAGGAGTCTCTCTCTGCCTGCAGAGAGGGATGGGCCTGGCTGCTTAGCTGGAGGCTAGATACCTGAGGGAAGCAGAGCTGGGGGATAGGCTGAGGAGCCAGGGAAGCTCTAGCCAGGACAGCCCCAGGCTGCGGCCTAGCGAAGGGCCATAGGTACTGTGGGTTGCAGAGGGCAGCCCAGGGGTAGGGCGAAGCAGCAGGTCCAAACCCCCTTTGCCTGTGATGAGTGGGCTGATACTGCAGTCTGCCCCAGGGTGTGGGGCTAGACCATGACTGTCAGTAGCCACTACTGAGGCAAGGCGGGGATAGTAGCGCGGGGTTCCCCTGGGATGGGGGGACCCAATTATAGATAGCGGGCACCGGGTCCAGGGAGGGACGCCGGGGCCAGAGAACAGGGGGATCACCAGCCTGCCGAGGCCGCTCCAGGGCTGGACTGAGTGAAATTCCAAGACCAACCAGCAGGAGGCGCCGCAGGGGTGAGTCGGCCCGTTTACACTTGGTTACTGCAAATCAGTGTGTTTGGGGACTTTCCACTTCACCTACTTAGGCCCCTTATGCACACAAAGCCATTGTTCCCCAATTTGGGGGATTTAAATTAAAATAAATAATTGGAGATATACCAATCTCCTAGAACTGGAAGGGACCTTGAAAGGTCATCAAGTCCAGCCCCCTGCTTTTACTTGTTCCCCAATTTGGGGGATTTTCCATTCCACTTTGCCTTTCTATGCCCTTTACACAGAGAAGCAAGCTCAGCTAATACTTCAGGCCTACTAGCTTGACCAAAGCTCCAAAGCTCTTTCTGTAGACTTTCCCTCCCAATTCTCATATCTCTGACAGACAGCCTGGCACCATGACTCAGCTGAGAACTGAAGTTGTTTCTAGTACAAAGGACTGAGTTATAAAAAGAGGTGAGGAAAATGCTTGAGACTCTCTCTCTCCCCTTTCCCTCTGCTCATGACAACTCCTGAAGAGCTGAACGTGGGCGGCAGGGGCAGGTTAGGGGGAATCCTGGCTGAAAGGAAAACCAGCCTGTCTCAGCACATGGTGAGAGAAACATTTGCCTTGAATCCGTTTCAGCTGGTTAACTTAGACGTTAGTTTGTGTTTTATCTTTGCATTTCTTTTGTAAACAATTCTGAGCTTTATGCCTCATTATCTGTATCTTAAAATATTTTTTTTGATAGTTAATCATCTTGTTTTATTCTTTATCTAACCAGTGTGGTTGGATTAAAGTGTGATGGAAACTCCATCTGGGATAACAAGGCTGGCACATGTCATTTTCCACTGATGAAATGACAGACTTCATATGAGCTCCCATTGTTCAGTAGTGTGCTGGACAGCGAAAGATGCACATTTCTGGGGGAAGTCTGGGAGCAGAGCATTTTCTGGGGTTCTCCTGTGCTGCACTGTAACTCGTGAGTCACTGACTAGCAGCACTCAATACTGTGTAGCTGCGAGCAAGTTACATGCTGGAGACTGCGTGTGAACTGCCCAGGAGTGGCTGCTCTCACAGTAGAGCAGTGTAAAAGGCACCCCAGCCTGGGGAACTGAGGGGACACAGCTGTTCAACAGTCCAGGTTGCACTGTGCTTAATGTCACAGACACTCAATTTCAAAGAGTCTCCTACAACACAGAGAAAGTAAATCCATGTCCCAGAAATCAAAGACTCCAGAGAAAGGGCAAGTCTCCCCGGCACTGCTTCTTGCTCACAGAGAGGTCCAGAGACAGAGACAATGAGAGAGTCCTGGGGAAGCTGGGAACAGGAAGCATGGGCTGGTGGGGTTCAGTGGAGAAAGGGAACAGGAAGGGCAGGGATATCACTGAATGCAGGATCTCAGCAGTGCTAGATGACAGGATAGCACATAGTGCAGCCCATTGGAAAACATAATCCCAACTATACATACAGAATGATGGGGTCTAAATTAGTTGTTTCCACTCAAGAGACGGATCTTGGAGTCACTGTGGATAGTTCTCTGAAAACATCCACTCAATGTGCAGCGGCAGTGAAAAAAGCGAACAGAATGTTGGGAATCATTAAGAAAGGGATAGATAAAAAGACAGAAAATATTATATTGCCTGTATATAAATCCATGGTACGCCCACATCTCGAACACTGTGTGCAGATGCATAGACAGCTGCAGCGGCACAGCAGCCAGCAAACAGAGCTGTAAACAGGGGAGTTTCAGAGGGAGTTTACTTGGGAGACTAAGAGACCTAGGCAGAGGAACTGACAGGCTAGTGAAGGGAGTGGGTGGTGGTCTGCCAGTGTTCTGGTGCCTTTTGGGGGTTTGTTTTGTTTTGTGTTTCTTGGACTAACACATTTTAGGTGGGAAGGCTATGACCGATACAGAGGCAGCAGGGAAAGACACAATGAGGATGACTGGATGTGGAAGCTGCGGCATGTACACGATCCTGGAGGGGGTACCTGAAAAGAGTTTTGTCTGCATGAAGTGCCATCTGATAGAGCTGATAAAGGTAATAAAGGTAATAATTGGAGATATACCAATCTCCTAGAACTGGAAAGGACCTTGAAAGGTCATCGAGTCCAGCCCCCTGCCTTCACTAGCAGGACCAATTTTTGCCCCAGATCCTTAAGTGGCCTCCTCAAGGACTGAACTCACAACCCTGGGTTTAGCAGGCCAATGCAGGTGGAAACTCTGGTCAAGTTTAGAAGGCGGTTTGAGCAGATGATGGAGCAAAGACATGAGGAGGCTGAGGGGATAAGCTCAGACTTGCAGATGGCAGCAGGACCAAAGAACTCTGAGGGGAGACTGCTGGGTGAGGAAAGTGGACGGTGGAAGCATGTGACTAAGAGAACCAGGCAGAGGAAAAGACAGGCCAGTGAAGGAGAAATAGAGCTCAGGGACAGGTTTGCAGAGTTGGAAAATGAAGAAGGGGCACAGCAGGTGGTCACTGAAGGTGAGAGGGCAAGGAAAAAGAGAAGAGCTGCTAGTCCTACAGGAAGAGGGGAAGAGTCAATGGAGACAACACCAAATATGAGCCCCAGGAGGATACGGGAAGGGTTGCGGAGGATTGCAAGGGTGAATAGGAATCGAGAGGACTTGCAGCCAGTGGGAGCAGGGGATAGACCGGAGAATCACACTGTCACCAGGAAAAGGCAGGTCTACGTGATTGGGGACTCCTGACTAAGAAGAATAGACAGGCCTGTAACTAGAGCTGATCCGGAGAACAGAAGGGTGTGCTGTCTGCCAGGTGCTAAGATATGGGATGTGGACCTGAGGCTGAAAAGGATCCTAACGGGAGCGGGAAAGAATCTGTTGATTGTCTTTCATGTGGGAACAAATGGTACGGCTAGATTCTCGCTGGAACGTATCAAGGGAGACTATGCCAGCTGGGGAAGACGCTTAAGGAAATCGAGGCTCAAGTGATCTTCAGTGGGATTCTGCCAGTTCCTAGAGAAGGGCAACAAAGGTGTGAGAAGATTATGGCGACCAACAGATGGCTCAGGCAGTGGTGCTATGAGGGCGGCTTTGGGACGTACAGCCACTGGGAAACATTCATGGACAGAAGACTGTTCTCTCGGGATGGACGCCACCTGAGTAAGGAGGGAAATAGACTTCTAGGATGGAGGCTGGCACAACTGATTAAGAGAGCTTTAAACTAGGAATTTGGGGGAGATGTCCAGGTAATCTCCACGCTGGAATTTAACATTGAGAGGGAAGAAAACAAAGTAAGAGAGGATACAGCCGTGGGCAGAAGAATGGACATAAGGAGGAAGGGTAGTGTAGATACCAGTCTAATAGGTGATGCTGGTGGTAGAATGTCTGTGCCTAACCCCCAGGTAAAGAATGTCAGTGAAGCCAAACAGCAGGAATTAAGATGTCTGTACACTAATGCGAGGATCCTAGGTAACAAAATGGAGGAACTAGAGCTACTGGTGCAGGAAGTGAAACTGGATATTATAGGGGTAACAGAAACATGGTGGAATAGTAGATCATGACTGGAGTACAGGTATTGAAGGGTATGTGCTGTTTAGGAAAGACAGAAATAAAGGCAAAGGTGGTGGAGTAGCACTGTATATCAATGATGAAGTTAACTGTAAAGAAATAAGAAATGATGGAATGGATAAGACAGAGTCTATCTGGGCAAAAATCACACTGGGAAAGAGAACTACTAGAGCCTCCCCTGAGATAGTGCTTGGGGTGTGCTACAGACCACCAGGATCTGATTTGGATATGGATAGAGACCTCTTTAATGTTTTTAATGAAGTAAACTCTAATGGGAATTGTGTGATCATGGGAGACTAACTTCCCAGATATAGACTGGAGGACAAGTGCTAGTAACAATAATAGGGCTCAGATTTTTCTGGATGTGATTTTTCTGGATTTCTTCACCACACAGTTGAAGAACCAACAAGAGGGGATGCCATTTTAGATTTGGTTTTGGTGAGTAGTGAGGACCTCATAGAAGAAATGGTTGTAGGGGACAACCTTGGTTCGCGTGATCATGAGCTAATTCAGTTCAAACTAGATGGAAGGATAAACAAAAATAGATCTGGGACTAGGGTGTTTGATTTCAAAAGGACTAACTTTAAAGAATTAAGGAAATTAGTTAGGGAAGTGGATTGGATTGAAGAACTTGTGGATCTAAAGGCGGAGGAGGCCTGGAATTACTTTAAGTCAAAGCTGCAGAAACTATCAGAAGCCTGCATCCCAAGAAAGGGGGAAAAAATCACGGACAGGAGTTGTAGACCAAGGTGGATGAGCAAGCATCTCAGAGAGGTGATTAAGAAAAAGCAGAAAGCCTACAAGGAGTAGAAGATGGGCAGGATTAGCAAGGAAATCTACCTTATTGAGGTCAGAACATGTAGGGATAAAGTGAGAAAGGACAAAAGCCATGTAGAGTTGGGCCTTTCAAAGGTAATTAAAACCAATAGTAAAAGGTTCTATAGCCATATAAATAATAAGAAAACAAAGAAAGAAGAAGTGGGACCGCTAAACACGGAGGATGGAATGGAGGTTAAGGATTATCTAGGCATGGCCCAATATCTAAATAAATACTTTGCCTCAGTCTTTAATAAGGCTAATGAGGAGCTTAGGGATAATGGAAGGATGACAAATGGGAATGAGGATATGGAGGTAGATATTACCACATCTGAGGTAGAAGCCAAACTCGAACAGCTTAATGGGACAATTGGAGGGCCCAGATAATCTTCATCCAAGAATATTAGAGGAACTGGCACATGAAATTGCAAGCCCATTAGCAAGAATTTTTAATGAATCAGTAAACTCAGGGGTTGTACCGTATGACTGGAGAATTGCTAACATAGTTCCTATTTTAAAGAAAGGGAAAAAAAGTGATCCGAGTAACTATAGGCCTGTTAGTTTGACATCTGTAGTATGTAAGGTCTTGGGAAAAAAAATTGAAGGAGAAAGTAATTAAGGACATTGAGGTCAATGGTAATTGGGACAAAATACAACATGGTTTCACAAAAGGTAGATCGTGCCAAACCAACCTGATCTCCTTCTTTGAGAAGGTAACAGATTATTTAGACAAAGGAAATGCAGTGGATCTAATTTACCTCGATTTCAGTACGGCATTTGACACAGTTCCACATGGGGAATTATTAGTTAAATTGGAAAAGGTGGGGATCAATATGAAAATTGAAAGCCGGATAAGGAACTGGTAAAAGGGGAGACTACAACGGGTCGTACTGAAGGGTGAACTGTCAGGCTGGAAGGAGGTTACTAGTGGAGTTCCTCAGGGATCCATTTTGGGACCAATCTTATTTAACCTTTTTATTACTGACCTTGGCACAAAAAGCAGGAATGTGCTAATAAAGTTTGCGGATGACACAAAGCTGGGAGGTATTGCTAACACAGAGAAGGACCGGAATCTCATACAGGAAGATCTGGATGACCTTGTAAACTGGAGTAATAGTGAAAAGTGCAAGGTCATGCATTTAGGGATTAATAATAAGAATTTTAGTTATAAATTGGAGACATATCAGTTGGAAGTAACAGAGGAGGAGAAGGACCTCGGAGTATTGGTTGATCACAGGATGATCATGATGTGATATGGCTGTTAAAAAAGCTAATGCAGTTTTAGGATGCATCAGGCGAGGTATTTCCAGCAAAGATAAGGAGGTGTTAGTACCGTTATATAAGGCACTGGTGAGACCTCATCTGGAATAATGTGTGTAGTTCTGGTCTCCCATGTTTAAGAAGGATGAATTCAAACTGGAACAGGTTCAGAGACGGGCTACTAGGATGATTCGAGGAATGGAAAACCTGTCATATGAAAGGAGACTCAAAGAGCTTGGCTTGTTTAGCCTAACCAAAAGAAGGTTGAGGGGGGATATGATGGCTCTTTATAAATATATCAGAGGGATTAATATTAGGGAGGGAGAGGAATTATTTAAGCTTAGTACCAATGTGGACACAAGAACAAATGGGTATAAATTGGACACTAGGAAGTTTAGACTTGAAATCAGACGAAGGTTTCTAACCATTAGAGGAGTGAAGTTCTGGAACAGCCTTCCCAGGGGAGTAGTGGGGGCAAAAGACATATCTGGCTTTAAGACTAAGCTTGATAAGTTTATGGAAGGGATGGTATGATGGGATAGCCTAATTTTGGCAATTCATTTTGGCAATTGATCTTTGATTATCAGCAGGTAAGTATGCCCAGTGGTCTGTGATGGGATGTTAGATGGGATGGGATCTGAGTTACTGCAGAGAATTCTTTCCTGGATGCTGGCAGGTGAGTCTTGCCCACATGCTCAGGGTTTAACTGATCGCCATATTTGGGGTCGGGAAGGAATTTTCCTCCAGGGCAGATTGGCAGAGGCCCTGGAGGTTTTTCGCCTTCCTCTGCAGTGTGGGACACAGGTCACTTGTTGGAGGATTCTCTGCAGCTTGAGGTCTTCAAACCACAATTTGAAGACTTCAATAACTCAGACATAGGTTAGGGGTTTGTTATAGAAGTGGATAGGTAAGATTCTGTGGCCTGCATTGTGCAGGAGGTCAGACTAGATGATCATAATGGTCCCTTCTGACCTTAAAGTCTATGATGTGGTCACCCCATCTCAAAGAAGTTTACTGGAGCAAATAGGAGATATTTGACACTGTGATACTGCTCCTGTGTTCTGTTCCCAAAGTGTTCTGCAGCAGGGGAGGGTCTGTGGCAGTATGTGTGTCACTGGCATATTGGGGTGATGCAGAAACAGGGCAGAGTAGAGGTGGCATTGTGGGGCTGGCGTGAACTTTATCTCTTCATTTCCCCTTCCAAGAACTGAGGGGACAGGAACCCTTACCCAGCGAGGTCACAATCTCATAGTTCTTCTGCATGACGTCTCCGTAGAGGGCTCGCTGAGTAGGGTCCAGCAGAGCCCACTCGTTCCTGGTGAAATACACAGCCACCTCCTCAAAGGTCACCGGTCCCTGAAAGAGCAGGAGTCCAACATTCAGTACCTGTTGCCCCACTCACACTCCCACTATTCGTGGAGGAGAGGAGCCAAACAAATGGAAGCTCTGGGTGGATCACAGTCAACAGAGTCCCACCTCCACCCCATTCAGAGCATCCTGGAAACACCAAGGTGAGGGGACGAAGAGGGAGCCCCTCCTCTCTCCCAGCAGAGCCATCACCCACTTACTAGCCACAGACTGATACAGGAGATGGAGCCCCTAGCAGGGACCAGGGAGCTCTCCCTGGTCGGAAACCCAACACCCTCCACCTTGTGAGGAGCTGGATGTGAAGGGAGGGGCATCTCCCCTAAACCTCACTGCTGGGTGCCCCTTTCATATCTCACAGCAGCCGCAGGTCAGTCAGGTCAGGCTCCAGCACTGGGAGTCTGGTCAGTTTTCCTAGCCCCATGTAGGAGGGTTATTTTCTGTTTCACAAATTAGGGCATTTCCACCTCCTAATCTCATGGGTCTGTTCCTAGAATCTAGGGCACTTAATAAACAACTCCCAGCAGGTTTGCCACACTCTGTCCTCCTCCCTTTCCCACCCTGTGCATTTCCTGCCCCGCTCCAACCTCCAAACCAGACTGCACAACCCTTTCCATCTCCGGTGTATTTGCTGTCCCTCTCCTCCAGCAGGAATTTACCAGCAACCCCCCGATAATCTCTACCTGAACAGGCTCCTCTGCAGCCATTTCTCTTCCCCCTCCCATGAGAGGATGGGATGAGCTGGAGTGAAACATGGACGTCATTCTGCAGCCTGTCTGGGTGAGAAGGGCAGTTGTGGGGGTTTCAGAACAGGCTTTAGTTAATTTCACATCATGACAGACATCCTAGATTCTGCCATCCTGGGAAAATGCCTGATCTCTTTATTACAGTGTAGACCTGGCCCCTCCTGCCAGGTTAAGCCCACAGAGAGATTTTTAACCTCCCTTCTCCCTCCCCTCACCCTGTAACAAGTCTTTGAACAGAAGGCTAGAAAAGAGCAGAACCAAAGGAGTCACTGTGGGGGATTCCCTCGGACACTGACCCCACGGCAGCCACACCCCAGCAGAGGGAATATGGAGTCAGGAACTGGCTTTTCCTCTGTCTGATCCTTGTTTTGTCCACTGGAAAGTGGTTCTGCCCAGGGATGCAGCAATACATGTGTCTGGGTGGACTAGAGAGCTGGAAATCTCTCCCCTCTCATTTCTCCCACTGCCCCTTTCAGACTCTCCTTCCCCTGTCCTCTCTCCCTGCCCCTCTGGCTGGGACAGTCCCATTCCTGGGGGCTTTGCTCTCCCAGGACTGGATTTTCTCCTGGCAATTGCTACTGGGAGGAGAAATGAGGAGGGGCTGTTTGTGCAGAGTCACTTTCTTGCCAGTCCCCAGCACTTTCCCTGAGGTCTTTCAGTTACCTGCAGACTCTGGCTCAGAATTTAGTATTAACAGGGCCCAGGGCTGCCCTAGGGGGCTAGGACCAGCAGGAGAAAGTAATCCCCTGGGCCGGGCAGAGAAGCAGCTTTAATTAAGGTCACTTCCCAGCACAGAACCCCACTGGGGGAGCAGCAGCTGCTAAGCCTGGTCTCCCCAATCACAATGGAGGCTGCAGCGTCTGACCCAGGAAGCTGAACCCCAGTATCCTGAGCAGAGAGGGACAGAGCGTTTGAGCAGCTTCCCTCCTTTAGCTCTCTGGGGAGAGCAGCTAATGAGAGCCCCTCCTCACAGGGAGAATTGCTGATCTCATTTGCCCCACTGTCCATCCGGAGTCACTCCTTGTCTTTCCATACAGTGACTCTGGATTAACAATGGTCTCAATGAAACCAGAGTTCAGAAAGAATGAGTCCAGAACGCTGTGGAAGAGACCATTGTGCGGCAGTGCTGACCCCCCCCCCACCTCCCTCAGCCCCCAGATCCAGGACAAGGGCTGGGGGCACAAATTTTCCAAACAGAACCAGAAGTTCCTGCAATTTTCAAGAGGGGAGAAAATGAAAAATCTGTGATTTCACCTCACTGTGTCTGATAAGTGGATAGAAAGTTATCACAGTGACTGGGCCTGGCCGGGGAATGTCGGGCAGTGCTTGGAGCCAGGACTCTGGCACAAACTGATCAGGGAGAAGGATCATGGTTAGTAGCAGCCCCCAGACACCCCCCTGTACCCAGACCCCACAGCCAGGGCCCCCAGACACCCCCAGAGCCACAGTGAGAGCTGGACACTTGCTCCTCCCTCCCCTTCCTGGCCCTTCCCAGGCCCCGTTGCCAGCAGAGAGTGGCCCCCCCCAGCGCAGCCCAGAGGTGTCCCTGTCTCAGGGCCCCCCCAGCCTCTGCCCATTCACCCTCTGCCCAGCTCAGGAATCACTGGGGGGAACCATTTCCCACCCGCACAAGGACAAATCCCTGCAGGTGGAAATGGGGGAAACCCCCCAAACCTGAGACCTGAACTGGCCACTGGCGAAGGGGAGAGAAAATGGGGCACAATCGGGGGGGGGGGGCAGGGAACTTCTCAGGGGTTGGGGGAGGGGGGGTCACCCTGGGCGCTGCTCGTGGCTCTCTAGGGAGAAAGGGGGCAGGACGGGGGAGGAGGGGGGTCCCCACGGGAGGGGGCAGCGGTAAATCCGAGGGGATCTCAGCCCCCCCCTTTCTCTCCCCGCTCCTCGGGGGGTCACCTGCCCCCCCGGCCACGTCCGGGCTGCACAGACATTTCCCGCCCGGCCCCACACAGGGACCCCAGGGTTAATGAAGGGCTCTCCCGCCGCGATCTGCGCATGCCCAGAGCTCCAACAGCACCAACCCTTCTCCGGCCCGGGAGAGGCTCCAACGGCCCCGCGCGAGCCAGGCAGAGCCGCAGCGCCCAACGCTCCTTCGCAGCCCGGCTCCGCCTCCCCACGTGACGTCACTTCCGCTCCGTGGAGAATCAGGAACTACAACTCCCAGCGTGCCCCGGGGGCGCTTCCGCCCTCCCCTCCCCGCAGCCCAGGTAAAGGAGGCCCCATCTCATCCCCCCTCCTCGCAGAAACCCCGCCCCCCCAGGAGCAGCGGCCCCGGCCGGAGCCCCCCCGGCCCCCCTCCCCGTGTGCCGGTCCCTGCCCGCGCCGGGGCCTGAGCCCGGCTGGGACGCGTCCCCCTCGCGCCAGAGACCGAGACCCGCCAGCTGCCAGTCACCCCCCCTGCTGCTGCTGCCCGCCCTGCCCAGCGCCCCCCCAGCTGCCAGTCACCCGCCCCCCCTGCTGCTGCCCCCATTGCCCAGCGCCCCCCCAGCTGCCAGTCACCCGCCCCCCCTGCTGCTGCCTGCCCGCCCTGCCCAGCGCCCCCCCAGCTGCCAGTCACCCGCCCCCCCTGCTGCTGCCCCCCTGCCCAGCGCCCCCCCAGCTGCCAGTCACCCGCCCCCCCTGCTGCTGCCCCCCTGCCCAGCGCCCCCCCAGCTGCCAGTCACCCGCCCCCCCTGCTGCTGCCTCCCCTGCCCAGCGCCCCCCCAGCTGCCAGTCACCCGCCCACCCTGCTACTGCTGGTGCCCCCACTGCCCAGCGCCCCCCAGCTGCCAGTCACCCGCCCACCCTGCTACTGCTGTTGCCCCCACTGCCCAGCGCCCCCCCAGCTGCCAGTCACCCGCCCCCCCCGCCCAGCGCCCCCCAGCTGCCAGTCACCCGCCCCCCCTGCCCAGCGCCCCCCCAGCTGCCAGTCACCTCCCGCCCTGCTGCTGCCCCCCTGCCCAGCGCCCCCCAGCTGCCAGTCACCCCCCGCCCTGCTGCTGCCCCACCTGCCCACCGCCCCCCCAGCTGCCAGTCACCCCCTCCCTGCTGCTGCCCCCCGCCCAGCGCCCCCCCAGCTGCCAGTCACCCCCCCCGCCCTGCTGCTGCCCCCACTGCCCAGCGCCCCCCCAGCTGCCAGTCACCCCCCCTGCTGCTGGCCCCCCTGCCCAGCGCCCCCCCAGCTGCCAGTCACCCGCCCGCCCTGCTGCCCCCCCGGCCCAGCGCCCCCCCAGCTGCCCGTCACCCCCCCCGCCCTGCTGCTGCTGCCCCCCCGCCCAGCGCCCCCCCAGCTGCCAGTCACCCGCCCCGCCCTGCTGCTGCTGGTGCCCCCCCCACCCAGCGCCCCCCAGCTGCCAGTCACCCGCCCACCCTGCTTCTGCTGGTGCCCCCACTGCCCAGCGCCCCCCCCAGCTGCCAGTCACCCCCTCCCTGCTGCTGCCCCCCCGCCCAGTGCGCGCCAGCTGGCTGTCACCCCCGCGGCCTGCTGCTGCTGCCCCCCCCGGCCCAGCGCCCCCCAGCTGCCAGTCACCCCCCGCCCTGCTGCCCCCACTGCCCAGCGCCCCCCCCGGCTGCCAGTCGCCCCCCACCCTGCTGCTGCTGCCCCCACTGCCCAGCGCCCCCCCACCGGCCAGTCACCCTCCCCGCCCTGCTGCTGCTGGTGCCCCCACTCCCCACCGCCCCCCCAGCTGCCAGTCACCCTCCCTGCCCTGATGCTGCTGGTGCCCTCCCTGCCCAGCGCCCCCCAGCTGCCAGTCACCCGCCCACCCTGCTACTGCTGGTGCCTCCTCCTGCCCAGCGCCCCCCAGCTGCCAGTCACCCGCCCACCCTGCTACTGCTGGTGCCCACCCTGCCCAGCGCCCCCCAGCTGCCAGTCACCCGCCCACCCTGCTACTGCTGGTGCCCCCGCTGCCCAGCGCCCCCCAGCTGCCAGTCACCCGCCCACCCTGCTACTGCTGGTGCCCCCCCTGCCCAGCGCCCCCCCAGCTGCCAGTCACCCCCCACCCTGCTGCTGCTGCCCCCACTGCCAGGGAGTTTTCCTCCTCCATACTCCCCTCACGTACCCTCTTAAAGCACCTCCCCACAGGGCTCCCTGCTGCCCATGTGAAGGATGGGGGTGGTGGGGGGGAATTATTACTGTCTGTTTATGGAACTTCCATATACAATCCCGTCACACTGTCCAACTACTGTCACTTGGTATAAAATCTCTTCAGAACCGGGTGCTTTTCTCTCATTATCAAATATTTCTTTTTCGACCTATTTCTTCCCCAGTTCTCAAGGATAGATTTAAAATATTCCGGGTGCAGTGCTGTAGTAACCATGGTGGTCCCTGGATATCCGAGGCTGCCCCCGTGATTTATATACAAACGTTCCGTGTTATTCTCCATCCCATTCCTTATGGATCTGAACACGTTCGCTTTTTTGCTGGCCGCTGTGCAGTGAGTGGAGCTTTGCATTGATCTGGCTACAGCAGTGCTTCCCAACCTTTTTGTGGCCAGTAGCACATTCAGGTTTTCAGAAGAGTGTGGCGGGCGCCAACCATTTTTCAAGGCTTATTTTCTGTTTGTACATTAAATATACAAAAAAAGTCATATTTAATATTACATAATATATGAATCCATAAGATAAAAACGGTAATTTTACATGTAAAAGGTATTAACTAAATTATTCGGCAATTACTCTTTCACCTTCCCATGTCAATTTGCTCTTTTTTATCTACAAAATATTTTACAAAATCAATATAAACAATTTTCATCTTCTTTATTTTTAAAAAAGTAAAACATTGCTGAACTGCTGGTCCAAATATATTTATTATCCTTCCTTTAACATAGACTGAAGCCTGCAGCCCCAGAGTTCTCTGTTCCCGGCCGGGGCTGGGCTCCAGCTTCTCTCCAGCTTCGAAGCCGCAGCCCCCTGCCTGCCAGGACAGAGAACGCCGGCGCCTGCAGCCCCGGAGAAGCTGGAGAGAAGCCGCAGCCCCGCGCCTGCCAGGGACAGAGAGCACCGGCGCCTGCAGCCTGCAGCCCCCGAGAAGCTGGAGAAAAGCTGCAGCCCCGCGCCTGCCAGGGACAGAGAGCACCGGCGCCTGCAGCCCTGGAGAAGCTGGAGAGAAGCTGCAGCCCCGCACCTGCCAGGGACAGAGAGCACCGGCACCAGCAGGCTGCAGCCCCGTGCCTGCCAGGGACAGAGAGCACCGGCGCCTGCAGCCTGAGTTCTCTGTCCCCGTCAGGCGCAGGGCCACAGCTTCTCTCCCCTGCTGGGCAGTAGGTGGGCGCACATAAATGCCCCGGCGGGCGCCATGGCGCTCGTGGGCACCGTGTTGGGAGCCACTGGTCTACAGCAACGTGCAGATCCCTTTCTTTAGTTGTGTAGCCGATATGTTCTGCTGACGCTGCCAGGTGTAATGCATGTTCAGTAGGGGGTTCTCCCCTACTAATGCTGCAGTGTCCTTCTCCTCTAGGTTAGTATATTAATGATCTCATTTTGGTGTCATGTGTGTCAGTTCGTTGCCATGGCACTCGTGTGCTCAGACATCTGAGGATGCTCTGCAGAAAAGCTCCTTGAGTGGGGTGATCCACAGGGAGTAGCTCAAACCTCCAAAGTGCCTAGGCAGGGGCAGGACATTGGCACAGCAAGGGAGGGGTGTGGCAGTGACATCACAAAGGCCTTTTGCAGGACCTCAGACTATTGGTCCAAGGTAGTGGGGAGGTGGTGACCTCACAGAGAGATGCTGACATCAGCCAGGCAGGACAGGGGCGAGGGGCCAGGGAAACCTCAGAGACTCCTGTGGCTTTGCTCCAGCAAGTCTCCTTCTCCAGGTCTCTCTTTGAGGACTGAGGGAGTATTCGGGTTCATGGACGTGAGCGCCAGGAGGAACCTCTTTCGAGTTTTCTCCTTCCCTTTCGGTGATTTTACTAGAAAACAGCCGTTCCTGTTTAGAAGGTAAGAGCCTCCTGGAGGTTTGAAACCTTTTCAGTCTGATCCATCTGGTGGGAGTTGAATTCTAGGCATGGAAAACACGAGCTTAAGGAGGCAGATTTTTATTGCACACCTGGGATTTTGTCCCTTAGAATCACTGGGGACATTAGGGTTTGTCCTTTTTGTTTCACCTTTTCCTCCATCCCTCCCTCCCTCCCTCCGCTTCTTCTCTTGCTTCTTTTGTCCTTTCTCCTGTTCCCCTCCCAACACCCGGAAGTAGGATGGGGTGGGTGTGTGTTTTGCGGGGGAGGGCTCTGCAGCTCCCACTGTGGGAGGTCCACCCAAAAATGTGGGACTGAAATAGTGCTCAGGCAGTCAGGACCAGATTAACCTTCTGTGGGTCCTGGTACCAAACATATTTGTAGGCCCCTATGTAGTCACTGTGGGCTCCGAGTGTGGGCCTGGTGGGGCAGTGCCATTGGTGCCAGAGGATACCCGCTACTGAACCTCAGAGACATTTTTCATTTTGATCACACACCTCTCCATGACTGTACGCATTGCCATACACAGCTCCCTCAGCCCCCGCGTTTTCTTATTGAGCTGTACACCCATGTGGGTTTACCAGTGTCCACAGTGAGCAGAACTTTCATAGTGATCAAGGAAACTCCCCACAGATTTATCTCCTTCCTCATTCAGACCTTCTCTAGCCATGTCTCCAGTACCCCCGCCCCCCATGTCACCAGTCACAGCATTGCTTGAACCTTGCAACGGCAGCACTAGGGACTCTAAATCCTCAGCCCTGGCCCTAGGCAGCTGCAGACTCTGCAGTTAGGCACTTCCCTCCTCTAGGCCATGGCTTTAAATACCTGCGATTCCCATCACCTGCAGCAGAGGCCACCAATTCCCACGCCCCCCTCAGCCAGCACCTAGTCATGCCGAAAGTGAAGCCTGGATGATTTTGGAGGCTGGGATGCCAGGAGATTCCCGTCCCGGAGCAGCAGCTCTGCAACAAGCTCACATGCCCCCCCTCCGCTATGAGACCAGGACCCTGTGAAGACAGAGGGGTTACCCCGTGTATAACCAGTTCTGGCCAAAGCCTGTTGAAGTGAGTGGGAGGCTTTTCATTGTCTTTAATGGGCTGCGTATAGACGCAAAGGCCCCATTCTAGACTCCAGGAGCAAAGTGCCTGCTGTGCAGCACTGGTTTACTAGTGTAACAGGAAGGTTACACTAGTGAATAAGCAACACCTCCTACAGCACCTAACTTTTTCTGAGACGCTTTCCACCCAATTACTAAATGTGAACCTGCTTCCCTTACAAGGGCTGAACATATCAGGTGAGATGGTCACAAAAGAGATGGTGAGATGGTGATTCTGAGTTCAGCAGGGATTTTGGATGCGCACAGAACACAGACAGGACTGGTTCCCGCATGGTTACTGCAGTAAAGTGGAATAATTTTCAGCTTGTGTGATTGGAAGATGTCTGGATCCATCTTATAAGACTGTCCTACATAAATGAGGAAAACTTGAGGTGCCTTTATTATTCTTTTGTTCCACTCTTTGTTTCTATGGGGGATTTGCCAGTGCAATATCACTGTCTTCCTTTTAAACAAGCAAAACTAAAAAACAAAAAAAAAATGGTAATGGCTGTTCTAGCCCTAGTGAGCACTGGGAAGACCCCAGCATTTGTTGCTCAATTTTATCCTACTTTTTCTACAGCAAATGATAGTGGATCAGCATATTTGATTTGGGAGAAATGAAGTAACAGCTGCCCAAATTGAGCTTGAGCACTCCTGAATTTTGAGGGTGTTCAAATCTGGAAGGCAGGCGCTAGATTCCCTTTCTGAACATTAGCTAAATCTGGAAAGGAAAAAGTCAATTTCTATTTTCATGGCTCAGAAGTGGAAATCCTCCTGTGCTGTTTCTGAAGCTGCCCAGGTCCTCTAGTAAGGCCTCCCCTCCCTTACTTACCATTTTAACTTCTGGTGGGATCCACGTATCTCCCTTGCCAGGCTTCAGATAGAAGGGGACACTGTCCATTTAGTCCACCCAGTTCCTTCCTTGGGGGCTGCCAGGCGAGGTCACACCAGCATCCCTAAGCCAGTCTGGGGAAGTCTTCTGAGGGTGCTACCTGGGCCAAAGCCTTCTACTCCTTGGGCACACTTGTTCCCCATTCACACTGCCACCCACTTCTAGCAGCCAGCTCCCCAGCCACAGCAAGCTGCAGCACATGGAGTCTCGCAGCTTCCCCCCTCCCTTTCCTGTTGATAGCAGCCAAGGGAATGCTGGGAAATGTAGTTCCTTCCCTGCTCCAAGGCAGGGAGCTAGCCAAGGAACTACAGCTCCCAGGGCCCCGTGGGGTCTCAGCTCCCATGCTGGATCCGGGCTGCTCTAAGGCTCCGTTTCTGCAGAGGGAAGGAAGCGAGTGTTACAGGCCTGGAAAATCCTTGGCGTTCTCGTTACACAGGCATGTCTTGCTGACTCAATCGGTGTATCCCCTTGATCCTTTCCATGGATTCATTGTACAGCTGATGACCCTGGACGGGCCATCAAACAGGCTAGGCAGTGCTGATGCCAATAGATCTGAGGGTGTCACCCAGAAACACAGTCCACAGTCTGGAATACAGATATACCCTACGTATCTATATCTCACAATACAAAGGTGATACAAACAAAAAAAATGATCATACTTGGAAAATTATAACATTTTCCCTGACACCTAACATGGCATATCTAGCACAATTCATTATTAATACTGTTGCCGGCTCAAAGAGCCCGAGGCGGAGCAACAGCAGGGTTCGTTGCCCGGTGTGCGTCGCACTAATTATCACACCAGGGTGGAGAAGCAAAACCAGGTTTATTTGAGCCCAAATAAAGGTGCCAGGGAGAAAAGCATTCTCAAATCCTGCACGCCGCTCACAGGCGGGGTCCCAACATTTATACCCCCCTTGTTTGTGTAAGCTTTTTGTTCGGTTTTCCCCCTCCCTTCCCAGCAGCAGCTACATTAGGCATTACATTTCAGCGTGTTAGAAAAGGTTCTCATCCACAAGCTTATCTCTGGCCTTGACAGAACAAACACATACAGATTTTCCTTCCCCCTCTCCCCCTCCTCCCCGCCGCTTTTGCTGTTTTAAACTCCTGCATTTGCAAGCTGAGATTGCTGACAGTTACACATTTTGCTTACAGTCTGTTAGCATCTTAGGCTGGTTAAAGTTCACAGCATGTAAGAACTTTGGTTCACTTCAGGCCCAAAGTCACAACTTTGGTTTACTCAGGCCTAGTGGCACCAACAATTCCCCCCTTTGAGAATACTCAACAAACTTTTGGCGAGTTTTCTCAAACTTTACAAACAAAAAACTATGAAGCTTTACAGATATATGTACAACTGCTCTTTTGAGCTTAGTCACCCCCAACCCAGGAATGAATGCATGGACAAAAGTGTGGAATGTTCATTTAACAACTAAGGGATTGGGACACTGACTATAAATCAGGTAGGTATACCAAGTGGTTTAATTTCCCAGATGTCTTGGTGAATAATTTAGTTTCACATGCATCCTCCCCATGGACCCAGCAGGATTCGGTATGTGGGAGCCCACACCCACCCTAACCGGTCCATATGCTTGGAAGGAGCACTCTGAATGTCCCCACTTCCATTCAGAAAGTGTCCAAGTATGTCTTCATGACCACAGATCAGATGGTACTCCTGATGCATCTGTAAGGGCAGTGGGCCAAGTCTGGTCTAGATCCCACTGCAATACCTTCCCAGCCTCAGTGATATGCAATACCATCTCTGTCAGTAACTTCTGGGTCATAGAACTAAGGGCTGAAATGACATGTAACTCACCAACTCCAGCCTGTACTTAAGATAGCTGAGTTTCAAGAATAAGGCTAGTAGCCTTTTCTAGTTGGCCCAATTTCTTATCATGTTCTTGTCTTTTAAGATATTGGCCCTAGCCCACAGGGATCTGCTCAATCCTCTTTCTTCCAGAGGAAATAACCCAGGCCCTCTGTTGTGCTAATCTAATGGCAGCCCCTTGTGAGCAATCTGGGTATGTAGAAGTGATTTGAAAACTTGATAAGGGCAATGTCATTTAAAATCCAATTAGGGAGGGCAATACATACTGAAGGATTTATCCAAAACATAGGGCACAGCCTGTAGATTAAACCCCAAAATTCAATTAATACCACATTCCCAATCATGGGTCCCATAAATTTCTTCCTTGCCAGTGTACAATTCTTTGTTTCTTCACCAGGGTCAGTTCTCAATGTCCTTTTAGTCAGGAATTCCTGGACTTTGGCAATGTCAGTGGAGTGAGTGTTTCTTCTTCTTTCCCAAAACAATTGTAGTTTAGCATCCTACAGGGGAGAGGTTGCCAGCACATATCACCCTGTAATAGCTGTGCTTTTTCTAGAAAAGTCTAAAGGCACAGTTGGTCTGTCAGTGGACAAGGGAGAGGTTGCCAGTACGTCACCTTGTCCTTTTTCCCTGCTGTCCAGAAGCACAGTAGAACTAGAAGAAAGAATAGGCTAATCATCAATAGGAAAATTCTTCTGATGTGGAGGGGTCTTTTTGCAGTGAGAATCCTGGGTCCAAGCAGTCAGTCTTTGGCACTTCACAGCAGTGTTGGTAGACAGCAGGACTTGGAAAGGGCCTTTCCAGGGTGGAGCCAAGGCAGTCTTTCGTTGATGGATCTTTATGTAGACCCAGTCTTCTGGTTCCAAGGAGTGGGCAGGGCTGCTAGGATCTTTGGGTTGTTTCTTCTTTACCTGTGAGAAAAAAAACCCTAACACATTGCATTAGTGTCTTTGCAGATTTTACAAATTTTATAGCTGCATGGGCAAATTTAAGTCCCCCCTTTTTCTGGTTTTTAGCCAAGTAATGGTTCTTATACTTATTAGTGCCAAAGGAAGGGCATCTGGCCACTTTAAGTTTGTCTCAGCACAAATCTTGGCCAGTTTATTTTAGCATGTTAACTCATTCTTTTTTTTTTTCAGTTAACTCATTCTTTTTCCTTTTCCTTTTTCCATTTTTTTTCTTTAACCTATAAAGGAAACTTTTACTTATACACCTTTTGTTAACAATAAACACATACACAGTACATTAGTCTTATTTAATATATGCCACATATACCCTTTCATTAAAATAACCTCATTACAGAGCTTTAGAACAACAAGCCAGGACAAGCACACCCACTTTGATGAGTTCATTCAATATAACCTCTAGTCCAATAGCTTTCCACCATCCCCAGCCCTCTGGCTAGAAGTCTGAGGTAGCCAGAAGGATCCCATGTACAATATGGGGAGTGGGTTAACTTTCCATGTCCTTGCTTTTAAAGACTGTTAGTATGCAAATTTTAATAACAATTCTCAATTAAAAGATTTGGCTAATAAAGTTTCTTTCTCTTACTTAGGAAAATGTATTAGACTTTAGTATATCACATTTTTCTGATATATCCAAACACTTTGTATTCTAAATTGAACAAAACAAGTATCTGCATTTCAATTTAACACTGCCACTTGATTTTAAATTAGACCATCCCATAAAAATATTAAACACAACAATTCTGGCCACTTGAGACAAACACCACAAGACAGAACATAGAACACAAAACAATTGTTACTCTGTCAGTAAATGCATGATATGTTGAATGCTGTTCAGCTGGCATTAGTTTTCTTTGATTATCTGAAAGACAAAACAAAAGTCTACCCCTTCTGGGCAGTCAATCATTACTTAAAATATACAAATACTCTTGTTAATTCAGGAGAATTACCCCATATTTTCTTTGCCTGAATTTATTTACAAACATTTGAAAGACACCAAAAACTTCTCTCTTTAGCATTTTTACAAAGTTCAACTGCTGTTCCCTCCAGCAACTAAAGAGTTAACTTTTCACTTTCCCTTAAAAATCACTTGCTCTCTCCTTAAATCACTTGCTTTTTCCTTCAGCAGCCACTTACCAATTCAAATCACCATTCCAAATATCCTTCTGAGTATTTGAAATTTCCATGCTTATACTCACTTACTCCTTCTTTCCACTACACCCTCAAAAGTTTCCAACCTGTTTTCCCATCTCTCTGTTGCCTGTCCGCCTGGGCCCAATCCTGCTTTTCTCGCTGAATTGTCCCTATCCTGGACACAAACTTATTCCACTACCAGTTTAGCTAGGAGCTAACCCCCACCCTTCTGGTCTTTTCCCTAAAACATTTTACTCCCAAACTACTCGAGTCCTCCCTAGTAAGGCTTGCCACCTGGCAAAAATACATGGCCATTGGGTAAAGGCCATTTACTTAACACATAATCCAAACCCCTAAAGGGGGTCTACCCAGAGACCCACCCATTTGTCTGCTGACACTTAAACAGAAAAGAAAATTACACAGAGAGCAGAGAAAATTACAGTCTAAGCCAGATTTTTCCTACTTCTATTACATTGTCCGTTACGGGGGGGGGGGGGGGCAGGACAGAAAGATCTCAATACAACCTCAGAGCTTCATCGCACACATGGCTTCCACCCTGAGGAATTACAAACGAGAAGTTCAGTTCCGCCCACACACCTAACGCCCAAATGAACAGAGCAGAAAAACAACAGTAACCGGTTAAACAGAATAGAACTAGAACCAGATAGTACACCAAAACCAGATAGTGTTTCCTTATTCTATTAGGGCTCACCTTTAATTATACAATCCTTATCATATAACACCAGCAATACCAAACAAAGCAAACATAAAATAACAAGGGTAAAACAGATAGATGGTGTAAATTCTGCAGGGCTCCCCCATTCTCTATTGCTCACCAAACTGTGACAAATTTCTGTTACCAATTATCCCTTATGTCAGGTGATCAAACTGACATTGCAGGACGGGGCGGGGGGAATAGAGAAATCACACCATATAACCAAATTTTAAAGCTTCATTAAAAATAATAAAACAACAATGGAGAGTATTGGGAACACTCCCACATCACTCAGGAAAAATATGAATGCCCCAAGCCTTAAGCCACGTTAATACTTACACATATCCAGACTGGCCACGTCTGTGTATAATGGTCAGAGAAGGGAAATAGGTGGACGGGAGATTATCCTGTATACAGCTTGTCCAGAATTTCCAACATGCTTCCACTCTTGGGATGGCTGTTCTTTTACACCCTGGACTCTCCTGCGGCGTCTCTTTCAGAGATTCCAGTTCAGGTCAGCTGCCCTATGGCTTCGGGGTTGCAAAAACTGTTGGATCTCACTGAACCGTTAAGCTTTGCAAATGCAATCTCAGTTTTGTAACTTGTACTGCCTTTGGTTTGCCTCTCTTTATTTTCCACAACCAGCTGGGGCTGAAAGCAGTTTTACTTAGCATAGTCTGTGTGCTGGTTCTTGACCTTGAACATAAAGCAACTTTTCCCTTCAGCTCTGAGACAAGCTGGATTTCAAATTAACCCGTTCCTAGACAAATTGCTCACACCGTGTCAGAGACTTTTCTTTGTGATTAAAAGCTCCTCTGAGATATATGATCTTATCTAGATTGAAGATACCTTCTAATGGGCACTGTTTAGATGGATTTTCACACATGTGAAGATTCCAATTCTCTAAATACCTGCAGGTTTTAGGACCATAATGTACGTACATGGAACATGCTGGGGTACCCTTAGGGGGTGAGGTAGAATTTTTAGACTGTTTCTTACCCATTTTCCACTTACACACACAGAGAGGGTACCCTGTCCGCGCTAGCGGCTCATAAACTAAGAATCTCTCCCTACAGAACATTCACACAGGAGAGACTAACGAGGATGACTGACTCTCCTACATCCCCTTTCAGCAAAGAGCGTCGGCTAGTCTCTGGGAGACACAGCGCCGTATACTCTAATTGCATCCAATGAGATGATCAGACTGTCAGTAGCCCACACGGAAAGGAAGGGGGGGAGGGAAGATGGGTTCACACATTCCTAGACCCAGGCAGCTTCCTCGCCGGACGATGACAGGCTGAGTCAGCCCACCGTGGGTCGGATCTCCTAAAGATCCACTAGTTACTGGGCTTGCGTTAGACTACTCCTGATCATTAGCAATCGCTTCACAGGGTAATCTGGGCGTCTTCCAGTAACGAACACTCACACAGGTATACACACACACACACACACCAAGGCCATTGTTTCCTATCAGGGGCGGCTCTAGAAATCACGCTGCCCCAAGCAGCGCGGTGCGCTGCGCCGCCCTTCCCCGGTCCTGCGGCGGGTCCCCTCTTCCCGCGGCTCCGGTTGAGCTCCCGCAGACACGCCTGCGGCAGGTCGACCGGAGCCCGGGACGAGCGGACCTGCCGGAGGCATGACTGCGGCGACTGCCCGGGTCCCGCGGCTCCGCTTGACCTGCCGCAGGCGTGTCTGCAGGAGGTCCAGCCAAGCCGCGGGACGAGCGCCCCCACCGCAGTCATGCCTGCGGCAGGTCCGCTCGTCCCGGGCTCCGGTCGACCTGCTGCAGGCAAGTCTGCGGCAGGTCCGCCGGCCCAGACTCCCGCCCTCCCCGGCGACAGGGGACGCCCCCTACATTTTGCCGCCCTAGGCACCAGCTTGTTTTGCTGGTGCCTAGAGCCGCCCCTGTTTCCTATTGCCACAATGCATCTTATCTTGCTGCACAGTCAATAAATTCAAATGGCATGAGCCCAGCAGAGACAGACATTCCCACGGACAGTTCTCCTCCCAGTGCAGCTCTGGGGCATATGATGAGGGATTTTTTTACAAGAGCTCTACATACAAACAGCTTCAGAAGCTACCCATTCGCTGACAAAACAGAAGTAATTGAAGGATCATGTTGTAATTAAGTGATCCTTCTGGTGGCCACCTTTCCTGGCTCTCTAACTGATACTGAGGCCAGTCTACTGTACAAAATCTTTTCAGTTCACTTTTAGTCATTGGATCCAAACCAAATACCTTCCAGTTTGCTAGAATGCATTCTAGGGGCGTACACCTTGCCCTACTAACCTTACCCTGTCCTTGCCCCATACCATGGGCTTGCCCTTGACCCACTATAGGACGCTCTCTCGTCTAGTGGGAATTACAACGGCTGGGCGTCCCGAGTCTCAGGCAAAAGTCCACACCACTGGACTGTTCCTACCTTATCCTCACCGTCGCCCGCAGCTGCTTCTCCACTATCTCAGTGCGTTGCACCGTTGTGTCCTCCAAGGTCAGCCTGACGCGTCTCTGCCGAGGCCCCGGTAAAGACACCAGTGCGCGCTAGGCATCGGCTGTGACCATCGTCCACCGGCCATTGGAGGAGTCCGGGCAAGGCACAATTTTGCCTCGAGCCCACCCAGGGACGCCAAAACTGTTGCCGGCTCAAAGAGCCCGAGGCGGAGCAACAGCAGGGTTCGTTGCCCGGTGTGCGTCGCACTAATTATCACACCAGGGTGGAGAAGCAAAACCAGGTTTATTTGAGCCCAAATAGGTGCCAAGGAGAAAAGCATTCTCAAATCCTGCACACCCGCGCGCAGGCGGGATCCCAGCATTTATACCCCCCTTGTTGTGTAAGCCTTTTGTTCGGTTTTCCCCCTCACCCCTCCCTCCCTTCCCAGCAGCAGCTACATTAGGCATTACATTTCAGCGTGTTAGAAAAGGTTCTCATCCACAAGCTTATCTGTGGCCTTGACAGAACAAACGCATACAGATTTTCCTTCCCCCCTCCCCGCCGCTTCTGCTGTTTCAAACTCCTACATTTGCAAGCAGAGATTGCTGACAGCTACACATTTTGCTTACAGTCTGTTAGCATCTTAGGCTGGTTAAAGTTCACAGCATGTAAGAACTTTGGTTCACTTCAGGCCCAAAGTCACAACTTTGGTTTACTCAGGCCTAGTGGCACCAACAGAAGGAATAAACCCCCAGCAGCGCCCTGCCCCACAGAGTCCCCCCTGTAAGGAGAGAGATGTGCAGTGACTAGGGCTCCAGCTCAGCGTCACCAGGTTTATATAACTTTTGGTGATGCCCAGAATGGTCCAAGTCCTGCCTGTCCTTCCTCGCCCACCCCCCCAAAGCTGTGGGAGGGAGTTTGGGTACATGAGGTGCAAGCTCTGGGCTGGGCAGGGGGTTGGGGTGCAGGGAAGGTGGGGGTGTGGACCCTGGGAGGGAGTTTGGATGTGGGCTCTGGGCTGGGGCAGGGAGTTGGGGGGCAGTGGTGGGCTCTGGGAGGGAGTTTGGGTGTGGGCAGGGTGTGGGATCTGGGCTGTGGCAGAGGGTTGGGGTGTGGCACCTATCTTGGGCAGCTCCCGAAAGTGACCCAGACCCCCATCTGGCAGCAACTCCTACATGGAGGAGTCCTGGGGGGCGTGGGTCTCCTGGCACCACTGCCCGCTGGCACCACCCCTGCAGCTCCCATTGCTGAAGTTCCAATGGCAGAGTTGGCACTTGGGGTGGGGGCAGCGAGCGAGAGAGACACCCCACGGGGGCTGCAGGGATGTGCCAGATGCTTCTGGGAGTGGTGCGCCGTGCGGAGCCAGGGTGGGCAGGAATCCACTTTAGTCCCGCTGTGCTGCCGGTAGTGGTGGCAGGAGCCCCCGGGCCCTTTCAAATCGCCCGGGGCCAGCTGCTCAGGCTTTCTGACTTCCTGATGGGGAAGCAAGGGGAAGGCACATGTGCCCCTCATGAGCAGTTCTGGGGAGTCTTTTTGGGGCTCCTGAAGTAGGCAGCAGAGAGGTGCAGCTTCACCACCAAGTCTGTTTCACTGGAGGAGAGTGGGGGCTACAGGGTGATCTCCCACCTCCGTGCATCCAGCAGCCTGTGCTCCCCCCTGCAATGCTGGAGCCTCTACATTTATTTATTGACAAATAAAATTTGCAGAATTTTAAAATATTGTGCACAGATTTTTTTTGGTGCAGAATCTCCTCAGGAGTGAGACTGACTCAGGGAACCTCCTTGGATTGTCACTGCTTGGTTAACCACTCAGCCACCGCACCAATGCACAGAGAGTCCCAACCCCCACTGCTATGTGGGGCTGGGGGCTGGGGTCGGGTCATACACATTCAGACTGTGTGCTCCCCCCGCTACAAACCGCTGCTGATTTCCCAGTTAGGACATTAGCTGTTACCGATAAGGTTTGTCTGTGTTGGTTTTTTTTTTATCTCATTGTTATGTGTAAGAAGTATACATTGTTTAATAGGTTCAATTAGTTGGTTAATAAGATGTTTATGAGGTAAATCACTGGCTTTAAAATAAGATCCAGTCTGGAGCATATGAACTATTGACCCCTGGACTCCATCCCTGAGAGGGGACTTGTTTACCATCAGGGGACAGGCTCAAACCAGTCCAAACCGGTTTTTCCCGCCAAAACCAGCCCTCAGCGTTCCATCTCCTCAGCACTTTTCCCGCCACAGAAGTGATATAAGGACGTGCTCAGCGCCTGCGCGGGGCCGCCCCCCCCCCAGCGACGGCCCCTCCACGGTCGGGTCTTCCCAGTGCTCCCGAGCCGGAGAGTGACGAGCCCCCTCGGTCCCGCCGTGAGACTGAGGAACAGGAGGCCTGTCGCCCCCATTCCTGCCGTCCTGCATCCCTGGTGTCCAGCCTCCCACGGAGCCCCCGGGGAGTGAGAGACCCCGGGGGGGGGCACTGGGGCTGGGCAGGAAAGTGACTCTGCCCCGGGGAACCTGGGAGAAGCCTCAGAGCTGCCTCAGCCCCAGTGGGATTTGGGGGGCAGAGACTGGGGCCTGGTGGGTGGGATCCCCTGTGGTGTGGGGGGAGATGGGGGGTGTCAGGCAGGGAGGGGAGGAGCCGGAGTTGTAGGGAGGGGAAGGTCAGTGGGACGCGGGCGGGGGAAGCGGGGAGGGGGGTTAATTGGATCCTGTCCCTGTTTGTGCCACTTGCCTCTCGCCCCCGATACAAATTCTCTCTAGTTCTGCCCCTTTTCTCTCTGTGTCTCACACGGGCTATAAAATCTGGGGCAATTTCCCCCCTTTCCCCTCCAATGATCAGCTCTCCCGTCTCCCCCGATTTCCCCCGTTCTCCCCATGAGTCTCAAACGTCAGTTTAAAATCTTCTCTAGTGAGGGGCATTTTCCCACCCGTTTCATCTGCAGCGATTTGTCCTTGTTTAGGTGGGAAATTGTCGCCCTGAGTCATTCCCCAGCACATGGCTGCCCCTGGAGTGGGGGTGGGATGGCTCAGTGGTTGGAGCACTGGCCTGCTAAACCCAGGGCTGGGAGCTGACTCCTTGCGGGGGCCATCAGTTGCCAGTCACCCGCCCGTCCCCCACTGCTGCCCCCTTCCTTTATCCAGGGACCTTTCAGCTCCCCCTTCCTTGCCCTTTTAATCAGCTCCTCAAAGGGCTTCCTGCTGCCCATGGGAATGGTGGGGGTGGGGGAACCATTACTTTGTGTTTATGTATTGGACAGTCGTATAAAATCCAGTCCAACAGTCCCCCTTTTCCACTAGTTCGTTAACAGCAATATAAAATCCCCTCAGATCTTGGTGTTTTTCTCTCATGTTATCAAATACGCAGTTTGTGACACATTTTACTTGCAAATCTCAAAGGTTCATATAAAATAACCTAAATGTTTGCCCCACTTCTCTCTAGTTGTCTATTTCTAATTGAATATGCCCTGAGATTTCCCCCTGTCTCTCTAATTATAAAATACCAAGAAAATCTCAGATTTACACCTTTTCTCAGATTCTTGAACCTGGATATAAAATGTTTGCAAATGTTGCCCATTTCCTCTTTATTCATTTATCAAATATTGATGTGAAACACTCATATTTTACCTCCTATCAACAACTGATATAAAATCCCTCTGAATTTCCACTTTCCTCTCTCTAATTTGCAAAGTGGATCCAAAATCTCTCAGATTTCCACCCTTTCTCTTTCATTTCTGAACGTTGCTCTCAAAGCTCAGGTTTTGCCTTTTTCTATGTCATTATCAAATGTCAGTTAAAAATCCTCTCAGGTTTGTGGTTGTTCCCCGTGTTTCTATATCCCAGCAACTTCTTCCTTCGAGGGAACCTGTTACCCTGAGTTCTTCTCCATCCTGGAGGTCGCTGGGGCTTAAATTGCCCAGAGATCATCTTTCCCTTCTCCTTTGCGAATCATTTGTTCCCTCCTTTATCTCTGTTAAAATGTTTGCTGAAGAAAGAGACTAGCCAGATATTTAATACACATCAAAGCCAGAGGCCTTCCCCTGTTTGGGGATCAGTGGTTCCCAGCTATTAATGGGAGATTTGGCTGGACCCTTTTATTTTCTCCAGCTGGCATGGGATGAAGAGGTCACTCTGAGTGCAGTGTGGGTCCAGAAGTATCCCAAACCCCATGACAAATGGCCTCTGTGAGGGGCTGCTTCCCGCAGTGCTAAGATGCAGCCACCTCTGGGGTGGATCCATGGTGGCCATTATTTGCTAGTGACAGGGCATGGAAATTTCTTATCTATTTTGTCCCTCCAGGTCTTCCATTCTCCTGTTAAAGAAGCATCCCCCAGGGCTCCCTCTGCCTGTGTGATTGGCCAGCAGGGGGCGGTGGTCACTTTCTATCCACTTCTCAGGCACTGTGAGGTAACAGTGTTGCTGGGTGGGGAGATAGCAGCTGAAGGGGGATTGTGGTGGGGGGAGGCCTCTGGGTGGCTGGGCAGGGGGTACCCTAGTTAGGTTGGTGGGTTCTGGAGATTTGGGGTTTCAGGGGGTGGTTGTGATGTGCCCAGCCCTGAGGCTGTGGGTCCTGGAGGTGGGTATTGCTGGGGGCCTGGTGGCTGCAGAACAGCTGGGGTGGGCGTCTCTTGGGGAGGCGGGACAGGGGGTTAGAGGCAGCCTGGTGCTGTGCCAGGGGCTCTGTCTGGGCTTCCCCCACAGACTCCTGGGATCGCTGCCGTGCCCAGTGCACAGAGTGTGTGTGGGAGAATCCCCGGCGCTAGGCCAGGGGGTGCCCCTGTAAAGCACCAGGGGATCCCGCAGGAGGGTGGAGGGGGTGCCAGGCAAATGGCAGGGCAGATCCTGCTGGAGGGCCGGGGGGGGGATCCTAGGCAGGCAGTGAGGGACTGAGTTCCCAGTGGGGGTCCCTTTTGTGGGGTCTCTGGCTGTTGGGGTCTCTTGGTGGGGGGAACCCTTTAGGATTCCCAACCTGGAAATTAAGATCTGGTGGGGGTTCTCTGGCCGGTGGGGCTCTGAGGGGTATCTGAGGTCCCTGGCCAGGGACTCTGGGGGCTGGGTCCCAGGGAGTATCTGGGGGGGGGGGGAGGGTTGGCTGGGGCTCTGGGGGCTGCTCCTAACCTTGCTGCTTCTCCATGATTAGCTTATGCCAGAATCCTGGCTCCAAGCACTGCCCGACATTCCCCGGCCAGGCCCAGTCACCGTGATTACTTTCTAGCCACTTATCAGACACTGTGAGGTGAAATCACAGATTTTTGCTTTCCTCCCCTCTTGAAAACTGCAGGAACTTCCAGTTCCATTCTCCTAGATTGTCCAGTCCTTGTCCTGGATCTGGGGGATGAGGGAGGTGGGAGGGGGGTCAGCACTGCTGCACAATGGTCTCTTCCCTAGCGTTCTGGACTCATTCTTTCTGAACTCTGGTTTCATTGAGACCATTGTTAATCCAGAGTGACTGTATGGAAAGACAAGGAGTGACTCTGGATGGACAGTGGGGCAAATGAGATCAGCAATTCTCCCTGTGAGGAGGGGCTCTCATTAGCTGCTCTCCCCAGAGAGCTAAAGGAGGGAAGCTGCTCAAACGCTCTGTCCCTCTCTGCTCAGGATACTGGGGTTCAGCTTCCTGGGTCAGACGCTGCAGCCTCCATTGTGATCTGGGAGACCAGGCTTAGCAGCTGCTGCTCCCCCAGCGGGGTTCTGTGCTGGGATGTGACCTGAATTAAAGCTGCTTCTCTGCCCGGCCCAGGGGATGACTTTCTCCAGCTGGTCCTAGCCCCCTAGGGCAGCCCTGGGCCCTGTTAATACTAAATTCTGAGCCAAGTCTCCAGGTAACTGAAAGACCTCAGGGAAAGTGCTGGGGTCTGGCAAGAAAGTGACTCTGCACAAACAGCCCCTCCTCATTTCTCCTCCCAGTAGCAATTGCCAGGAGAAAATCCAGCCATGGGAGAGCAAAGCCCCCAGGAATGGGACTGTCCCAGCCAGAGGGGCAGGGAGAGAGGACAGGGGAAGGAGAGACTGAAAGGGGCAGTGGGAGAAATGAGGGGGGAGAGATTTCCAGCTCTCTAGTCCACCCAGACACATGTATTGCTGCATCCCTGGGCAGAACCACTTTCCAGTGAACAAAACAAGGATCAGACAGAGGAAAAGCCAGTTCCTGACTCCATATTCCCCCTGCTGGGGTGTGGCTGCCGTGGGGTCAGTGTCTGAGGGAATCCCCCACAGTGACTCCTTTGGTTCTGCTCTTTTCTAGCCTTGTGTTCACAGACTTTGTTATGGGGTGAGGGGAGGGAGAAGGGAGATTAAAAATGTCTCTGTGGGCTTAGCCTGGCAGCAGGGGCCAGGTCTACATTGTAATAAACAGATTGAGCATTTCCCAGCATGGCAGAATCTAGGGTGTCTGTCTGCAGGGAAGGGGCCTGGGGGAATTCTGATGTGAAATTAACTAAAACCGGTTCTGAAACACCCACAACTGCCCTTCTCCCCCAGACAGGCTGCAGAATGGCATCCATGTTTTGCTCCAGCTCATCCCAGCCTGGCATGGGACAGGGAAGAGAAATGGCTGCAGTGGAGCCAACTCAGGTAGAGATTATTGGGGGGTTGCTGGTGGGTTCCTGCTGGAGGAGAGGGAGAGCAAATACACCGGAGATGGGAAGGTTTGCACAGTCTGGTCTGGAGGTTGGAGCGGGGCAGGAAATGCACAGGGTGGAGAAAGGAGGAGGCCAGGGTGTGGCAAACCTGCTGGGAGTTATTTAATAAGTGCCCTAGATTCTAGGAACAGACCCAGGAGGTTTGGAGGTGGAAATGCCCTAATTTGTGAAGAAAGAAAATAGCCCACCTACATGGAGCTAGTCAAACTGACCAGACTCCCAGTGCTGGAGCCTGACCTCACTAACCAGCGGCTGCTGTGAGATGTGAAGGGGGCACCCATGAGTCAGGCTTATTGGAGCTGCCTCTCCCTTCATATCCCGCTTCTCACAAGGAGGAGGCTATTGGGCTTCCTACCAGGGAGCTCTCCCTGGACCCTGCTATGGTCTCCATCTCCTGTATCAGTCGGTGGCTAGTAGGTGTGTGATGGATCTGCTGGGAGAGACAAGGGGCTCTCTCTTCGTCCCCTCACCCTGATATTTGCTGGATACGCTGAGCGGGGTGGGGGTGGGACTTTGTTGACTGCGATCCACCCAGAGCTTCCATTTGATTGGCTCCTCTCTGCCACAAATAGTGGGGCTGTGAGTGGGGAAAGAGGTCCTGAGTGTTGGATTCTTGCTCTTTCAGGGGCCGGTGACCTTCGAGGAGGTGGCTGTGTATTTCACCAGGGAAGAGTGGGCTCTGCTGGACCCCGCTCAGAGAGCCCTCTACTGGGATGTCATGCAGGAGAACTATGAGACTGTGACCTCGCTGGGTAAGGGTTCCTGTCCCCTCAGTTCTTGGAAGGGGAAATGAAGAGATAAAGTTCACACCAGCCCCACAATGCCACCTCTACTCTCTCCTGTTTCAGCATCACCCCAATATGCCAGTGACACAGACACACTACCAGAGACCCTCCCCTGCTGCAGAACACTTTGGGAAAAAAGCACAGGAGCCGTATAGCACAGTGTCAAATAGCTCCTGTTTGCTCAAGTGAAACTGGGGGTTAGGTCTGGCATAACTGTTCCATACCCCTAATCATTTTTGTTGCCCTTTTCTGAACCTTTTCCAATTCCAATATATCTTTTTTTGAGATGGGGCGACAACATCTTCATGCAGTATTCAAGATGTGGGTCTATCATGGATTTATTTGCTGTTTTTACAATTGTGATATATGATATATTCTGTCGTATCTATCCCTTTCTTAATTATTTCCAACATTGCTTGCATCATATTTTGCAATATATTCCAAATAAGGTAATTAACGTGCAACATATGTGTCGTTGTTTGGGGTTTTAAGCTTTAAAAGGCTTGTGTGATTTTTAGCTCAGGGGACAGTATTCCAATAGCTGTCGCCCCCTGAGCACTTTTAACCAAGAAAAGAACCTCAGGCTGAGCTGATTCAAAATCAAACGTGTGGTTGTTTTCCACAACAGCTTCAAGAGGTCCCTGTGATGGAATGTAAATGTCTTCTTCACACCTTCCCCCTACAGGAGAATGGCTGTTTGACCAGCTGTTTGCCTTGATGTCTCTGAGGAACTGGTCTGTGGGTGTTCCCCAGAATTGTAACATTTTCAGTAATCTCATACTGTAAAATCTCATAACTTTACATACAGTGTTACTACACATTTTAACAGGAGGATAATATTCAGTAGATTATGCGTTTTCAAATGATACCTCACAAGCCATACTGTGTACAAAATTGATCATAATTTTCTAGAAGAGTGAACACAGGGGTATAGACTGACACAGTGTCTGTGTGTGTGTTCCCAGCAGATATGTGGGTATTTCAATCCCTTATAAGCATAGTGTTCGGCATCTTCAAGGACCTGGGGAACTGGTCCTGGGATTTCACTGGTTTACCAAGTGTGACACTGTATGGAATTGTGAGACACTTTGGTATTAATAATAAAATAATAATATAATCTGATAAAATTGCAATGAATCATGCTAGATATGCCATGTAAGGTGTCAGTAAAAATGTTATGATTTGCGAAGTATGATAATATTGTTTCTATGTTTGTATCACCTTTGTATTGTGAGTTATAGATATGTAGGGTATATCTGTATTTCCAGACTTGTGCAGTGTTTCTGGGTGGCACCCCCAGACATATTGGGATCAACACTGCCTAGCCTGTTTGATGGCCCATTGACGATCATCATCTGTACAATGAGCCCATGGAAAGGACCAAGGGGATACACCTATTGAGTCAGCAAGACATGCCGGGGTATGCCTATCTACTGAGAACTCCAAGGCTTTTCCATGCCATGTGCTGTGAAGCTTGTGTTTGGGACACAGGAAGTACAGGCCACATGGCAAAAGGAATATAAAGGGCAGCTGCATCATCTCCATTTTGTCTTCAATCCCCCTTCCTACCTCTGGAGCAACTTCTCTACAAACTGAAGCCTTGAACAAAGGACTGAATGACCCATCCAAGCTATGGATGTGTTCCAGACGGACTTTCAAGCCAGCAACTCACCAATACTGCTAAGAACCTGATATATCCATTTTGGAATGTATCTGACTGCTTTCCCATTTAACTTCTTTCTGTCTTTCTTTCCTTTAAACCTTTAGTTTAGATGCTAAAGGATTGGCTGGAAGGATGGAATTTTTGGTAATATCCAAACCTATACTGACCTGGTGATGTGGCTGACTCTTTGGGGTCAGAGGAACACTTTGTTTATGTGAGCAGAGTTTTTAAATAACCTCTCACTGTACTGGACCTAGCTGCTGATTAGGAGCCAGAGAACTGGGATGGAATAAAGGGGGCCGTGTGATTTCTTTTTTCAGTTTCTCGATTACCCGTGTGGGGGATCAGAAGCACAGTTTGTGACTGGTCGGTGAGTTTAACTTCAGTGTTAACCAGCAGTTTTGGGAGCATCTGCTCTCCCTTTTTCAGCCTGCCCTGATCTTGGCATTTTCAGTGAGAACTGCCCCTGGCCCATGTGCTGTGAATCTTGTGTTTGGAACACAGGAAGTACAGGCCACATGGTCACACTAAGCACTGAAGTTAAATGAATGGAATGTTTTTTTTATGACCAAGTCTTATGAAATCATCTGAACTCCTTTGTTTTCTTTCATCTGAGCAGGGTTTCTAGTTTTCCAGCATGATGTGATCTCCCAGCTGGAACAAGGGGAAGAGCCATGGGTCCCAGACCTCCAGGGTTCAGAGGAAAGAGAGATCCTGAGATCTCCCTGTACAGGTGAGGAAACAGAATCTGTAAGTGCCTGAAGGAAACATCTGGGATGCCCAACAAAGCCCTTGGGGAAGTTTCTCAGTTCATTATTGTCCCTTGCAGGGGTCATATCCTCAGGGTAAATATAGTTCATGGCTTCCTATAGATCCTAGCAGACACCAGGCAGTAGCTTCTTCCCTTCCCGCTGGATATTTGGATGGGATGTGAAGGCTGAATTCATCCCCTTCCTCTCTCCTATTTGGGGGAAGAGTTTGGGGGAGTTCAGCTCCTGATTTTTATTTGACCTGTCTTCAGCACTTGTTTTTGTTTGGTCTTCCCCTTTCCATCCCTGTTTGAGGTTTCTGTCTCTGTCACAGCAGGTGATGCAATGGCATGTGAGAAAGAGGAGCAGAATTCTCAGCCTGAAAATGTTGAGCCAGTGGTAAAAACAGAGCATTATCTCAAAGATCGGAAAGGAATGTGTCCAGGAGTCATGAGCAGGTAAAATCCTGGGAGATTCAGCACAGACCAGAAACAGATCAAGGAAACCAGCCAGGGAAGAAAGTGGATAAATTTATTTCCTGTTGGGGAACACAGAAGGTCCTCATGGAAACCACAACACAGCAGGATATCCTCAGGCGAAAGAGAAAAAATACTTGCAGTGAGTGTGGAAAAACCTCTCACAGCTCAGCCCTTTCTGTACATCAGAGAATCCACAGAGGGGACAGGCCCTATGAATGCACTGAGTGTGGGAAAACCTTCAATCGCAGTTCGCACCTTATTAGGCATCAAACAATCCACGGAGGAGAGAGGCCCTATGAATGCCGTGAGTGTGGGAAATGCTTCACTAGCAATTCAAACCTTAGATTTAATTTACCCTGGTTCCTCAACTGTTGCTACAGCTCTAGTACCCATCAATCCAAAGACTGAGAAAAATGGAGAGTTCCAACCATTGTCCTTTTAGTATCTTATTGTTCCTCTTTCTGTTTTTTGTGCTGGCCTTTCTATTCTATCATTTTCTGCCTTTGTTTAGTTGGTAACAGTTGGTTTCCATCACTCACATTTGTTTGTTTAAATCTCTATCCGTTGTGAAATAAATGTTTTGCTTGTTCGATAACTGTACTCAGGTGTTGTGTGAGATACAGTAGCAATGGTCCACAGTAAAACTAGTAACCTGGGAACTTGGGGAAGAGAGGATCTGGGATTTCACCGAGTATCTGGTGATCCGGGCTGGACCCCAGAGGGGGACACATTGAAGGAACTCAAGGGTTAAGGTGGCTGCTGTAGCTCAGAGGAGGGTCCTTGAGTTCCAGCAGGCTGGTGAGTTTGGTCACTAACATCCAGCTGCCAAATGCAAAAGTCCCTCTTCCTTGTGGCAGGTGGCAACAAGGAGACTCACAGTCCTCAGCACCCTGAGAAGGGTCACAGTGTGTCTCTGTGTTGATCCACCTGTCAAATTCACACAGGGAAAGCTCCCAATAGCACAAAACTCTGCCCTATGAAATCATGGAACATGTGCTCTTTGCTCTGTGAAAGCATGTAAAGAATCCAAGCGCTGGAGGACAGGGTTTGGGTCCAGAGCGACCTAGACAAATTGGAGGATTGGGCCAAAAGAAATCTGAGGAGGTTCAACAAGGAGAAGTGCAGAGTCCTGCACTTAGGACGGAAGAATCCTATGCACTGCCACAGACTGGGGACTGACAGAGTGAGGGGGAATTTGATAGCAGCCTTCAACTACCTGAAAGAGCAGCAGTGTGGGCTTTCTCCTGGCCACTTTTGCTGGGCTGGGCAGGCAGCCTGGAGGCCTTTCTAGAAGAGAATTGGGAACTGAGTTAGAAAAACCAATGTGAAAACCAGAACCTCAGGTTTAGACTCATTTATTTATAATATTAAATCTTCAATTCTAGTGTCACAGTCAATACAATTGCTTCAGCCTGATAGTTGCCCAAAGGGAAAACTTAACGTCTCTCCAAGGGGAGTGGGGAGAAAGCACTTCTCAGAGTCCAAGAGAGACAAGGCGGGTGAGGGTAAGAGCTTGCAGAGGACCAACCTCTGTTGGTGAAAGAGACAAGCTGTGGAGCTAACCTCACACGCTTCTTCAGTTCTGTGTAGCCTGGAAGGTCGTCTCTTCCATAACCAGCAGTTAGAACATAAGAACAGCCACACTGAGTCAGACCAGTTCATCTAGCCCACTCTCCCAAAAGTGGCCAATGCCCGGCGCCCCAGAGGACCCCTGGGACCAACATGGATACAACACCACCACAAACAAGGTTAAAAGTCAATGCACATGGGAGAAGGATTTTGTGTTTCATTCCTTATGTGCTAGTCCCATCATGTGGCCATTTCCTTTTCTTCCTTTCTGTTAAAAGCTTTGGTGTTTTGCACAGAAAGATTATTTCCCCAGGAGAGACCCAGGAGTGGGGGCTGCATTCCTGTACCAAACAGTCACTGGAAGGGGGCAGGCCAAGGCCTTTAGGATGAGGCGTCCGTCACTGTCAAAAGATCATCTCCCTCCTGCAGATCACTGGCAGCCTGAATTTGTTCCTTATCCTCCCAGAGACGGGGCTGGAATCAGCACTACCCAGCCCCTCCGTACGTAGCAGGAACAAACACAAACCTGGTCTTTAAAACAAGCTGTCCCCTTCCTTCTCAGGGAAGATTTTTCTGTGATTGAAGTTGAGCTTCAGTTCCTCTCTCCTGGGGCGGGGCAGGTGTGGGGCCAGCGCCCAATGAGATCTGTTTTCACCTTTGCCCCCTTTCAGTCACTCTGGGATGGTAACTCTGCTCCCAGCTGTCAGGCAGTTTCCAGCCCATCCACCCTGCTTACTAACTCTGTGGTCATGTGTCACCCCATTGCCAGCACACACAGCCTGCAGGAAAGCTACTCCTGCCAGATGCATTGGGGGTATAGTGGTGTGTGTAGGTGCCGTCCAAACAGTTGATCTGGGTTTGATTCCCAGCCAATACAATAATGGCTTTTCTCTTCTCTTGTTTCCTTGTCTGGAAGTGGTTTAATTTCAGTCACATTGTGTTACAATCACATTATCTATAGAATGAAACAATAAATGTGTCAAAGTCCAGCAGGTCATACAGGATGGAGGCACACAAGGGGCTGGAATGTGTCATCTGAGAAAGACAGAACACTTGGAAACATGCATCTCCCATCCCCTGGCCTTGCGTGTTATGATTCCAGCTGTATGAGCTGCTTGTAGGATGTTCCGGCATGATGGGGAAATGAAGTTTTGAGTCAGTTTTTGCTCCTGCAGGTTCCCTTGCTGTTACAATTATAATGACATGAACAAAAGGGAGGCAAAATAAACATAAACCCCAAATTGCAATACAGGTGGGGAAAGAGATGATCACGGTTAAGCCAAACACGTCAAAATAAAAATTAATACAAAAAAGGGGAGAGGGAAGAGATCAGGTATGTGGCGATCCCCTTGATATTTCAACGCACATTGTTAGAATCAAAGTTCAGACTTGACACTGGAAAACCCGCAACTACCTGTCTCTGTGAACACCTGTGATGATCAAGACTGAGTTGGGACACCTGTTCTGCTTCAATCATTTATTGTCTCTCTGTTCTCTCCTTCTTCTCCCCCCAATTCCTTGTCTCCAATATGTCTACCTTTCTCCTCTTGCTCCCTCTCCCCTGCCCCTTCCCAGTGGCAGCAGCTTGCAGGGCTTCTCCCCTGGTAGCTGGTGCTCATTATAAATCAAATAAATCAAAACACTTCCACCTGCAAGTGGATTTAGCCCAGGACCCTCAGAGTCAGCAGCTGTTACCCCCCGCCCCCAGCTCTCTGCTCAGGTGTCCTAGCGCTGGAAGCCTCCTGTTTAGATCCTAAAATAGCATTTTTGCAGCGGGGAGCTGAAATTTTGGACCGGACATTGTAGCTCCACCGTTATTTTATTGAATTGCTTCAAAACAGCAAGTGTAGGAAGTCTCCTAAGTGCCAGGCTCTCTGCCATGGAAACAGCTGCCCCTGCTCTCCAGGAGTCTGTGCGCTCCACTCAGCAATGTACAAACCTGCTCCACACTGAAGGGGGGTCAGACAGTGATGGTAACGCAAATCTTCAGACTATTAACCCAAGTCCCTTCCTTTCTTTAACCCAGGACGTGACAGTCACCTGTTAGCCATGGCGTTATCTTCACCTTCAAATACCTCTCAGGACATTGAACAGAGGAAGTGAACCCCCACCCCAATGGCTCCCTGTACCTAGATACCAAATCTGCCCCTGGAGACTGTCTGGTTTTATATTCTTAGAGATTTTTCTCTTCAAACCCCTTATCCCAATCTCTGGGCCAACCTCCACATTTCAGAGTTTAGAATTTACTCTCATCACCCTCGTATGGCACTTTCCATGTGACTGAGACAAAGCAAGTCGGGGAAGCTCCATGGCTAATGAAAACCGATGCTCTGGGTCAGGCCTGAACTCATAACCCCAGCAGTGCGCCTCCCTCAGTAGCCAGTTGTACCCCTGTAGGTGGGAAGTAGGCAGTTACCTGTGTCTGTGATTAATAACATTGGTGGCTAATGGAAAGGCTGATGGTTCAAACCCAGGTGAAGATGGAGGTGTTTGTTTAGTGATGAGAATCAAGTGCATTTTAACAGATAGGAAAACGCCTCAATTCTGGTCTAGCCTCATTGGGCAAGCATAAGCGGTACTTTTGCCAGCTGCATTGGTGGTAGAGTGGTGAGCATAGCTGCCTTCTAAGCAGTTGACTTGTGTTCGATTCCCAGCCAATGCTGTGAGGTGACATTTTCTGAGGTGGGAATTGGTTTAATTTCAGTCACATTGTATCAGTTTATCAATGGAAGGAGAGAATCAATGTCCTGCAGGTCATTAAACACCCAGTGGAGGAAGAAGGGGGCGGGACTATAGAGTGAGCAGGTGGAGTCATCCTGGTATTACAATGTTTGGTTGATGTTTTTTTCCTTTACTTCCCTCTCCCTGTTAGACTCAGAGCCTTTAAGGTCAGAAGGGACCAGTGTGATCATTAATTTATCTGCAAAAAGAATAAGGAGTCCTTGTAGCACCTTAGAGACTAACAAATTTATTTGAGCATAAGCTTTTGTGGGCTAAAACCCACTTATTTGTTTAAAAGGAAGTTCTTCTCCACGCAGCGCACAGTCAACTTGTGGAACTCCTTGCCTGAGGAGGTTGTGAAGGCTAGGACTATAACAATGTTTAAAAGGGAACTGGATAAATTCATGGTGGCTAAGTCCATAAATGGCTATTAGCCAGGATGAGTAAGAATGGTGTCCCTTGCCTCTGTTCATCAGAGGATGGAGATAGATGGCAGGAGAGAGATCACTTGATCATTGCCTGTTAGGTTCACTCCCTCTGGGTCACCTGGCATTGGCCACTGTTGGTAGACAGATACTGGGCTAGATGGACCTTTGGTCTGACCTGGTATGGCCGTTCTTATGTTCTTATCGGATGCATGCAGTTAAAAATACAATAGGAAGATATATATACACACAGAGAACATGAAAAAAATGGTGTTGCCATACACACTATAACGAGAGCGATCAGTTAACGTGAGCTGTTATCAGCAAGAGAAAAAAACCTGATGTTGGGAGGGGAACAGGAGAAAGGACAAAAGAAGCAAGAGACAAAGAGAAAGGAGGGAGGGATGAAGGAAAAGGTGAAACAAAAAGGACAAACCCTAATGTCCCCAATGATTCTAAGGGACAAAATCCCAGGTGCGGAATAAAATTCTGCCTCCTTAACCTCATGTTTTCCATGCCTAGAATTCAATTGTCACCAGATGGATCAGACTGAACAGGTTTCAAACCTCCAGGAGGCTCTTACCTTCTAAACAGGGACGGCTGTTTTCTAGTAAAATCACTAAAAGGGAAGGAGAAAACTCGAAAGAGGCTCCTCCTGGTGCTCACGTCCGTGAACCCGAATACTCTCTCAGTTCTCAGAGAGAGACCTGGAGAAGGAGACTTGCTGAAGCAAAGCCACAGGGGTCTCTGAGGTCTCCCTGGCCCCTCGCCCGTCCTGCCTGGCTCATGTCAGCATCTCTCTGTGAGGTCACCACCTCCCCACCACCTTGGACCAATAGGCTGAGGTCCTGCAAAAGGCCTTTCTGATGTCACTGCCACACCCCTCCCTTGCTGTGCCAATGTCCTGCCCCTGGCCAGGCACTTTGCAGGTTTGAGCTACTCCCTGTGGCTCACCCCACTCAAGGAGTGTTCGTTCTAGGCAGCAAGCCGGCTAGACAGGGAAACATCAGACGCTGCTCCCAATGCTATACTCAGTTTTTCAGAAATTAGTCGACTTTATGGCCAGAAGAGACCATTAGAGCATCTAATCTGACCCTCTGCATATCACAGGCCTCCTGTATGACACATTAGCTACTTTTTGAAGCTAACACATTCCAGAAAGGCATCTAGTCTTCATTAAATAACATCAGGAGATGGAGAATCCACCACTTTCCTTGGTAGCTTGTTCCTGTGGTGAATCATCCTTGCTTTGAACATTTGTGCCTTATTTGTAATATGAATTTGTCTCTTTTCACCTTCCAGCCATTGGGTCTTGTTATGCCTTTCTCTGCTCGATTAAAGACCCCTTTAATACCCAATCTTTTCTCTCCCTGAAGGCCCTTCAACACTTCAGTGAAGTCACCTTTCAATCTTCTTTTGATCAGCTAAACAGGTTGAGCTCTTTCAATAGCTCCCTAGAAGGCATTTTTCTCCAGCCCTCAGAACATTTGGTGGCTCTTTGCTGCCCCAGCAGAGCAGTTTGCAGGGACCACTGGAGTTGTTCATGAACATAACACAAGAACATAAGAACGGCAGTACCGGGTCAGACCAAAGGTCCATCTAGCCCAGTATCTGTCTACCGACAGTGGCCAATGCCAGGTGCCCCTGAGGGAGTGAACTTAACAGGCAATGATCAAGTGATCTCTCTCCTGCCATCCATCTCCACCATCTGACAAACAGAGGCTAGGGACACCATTCTTACCCATCCTGGCTAATAGCCATTTATGGACTTAGCCACCATGAATTTATCCAGTCCCCTTTTAAACATTGTTATAGTGCTAGCCTTCACAACCTCCTCAGGTAAGGAGTTCCACAAGTTGACTGTGCGCTGCGTGAAGAAGAACTTCCTTTTATTTGTTTTAAACCTGCTGCCTATTAATTTCATTTGGTGACCCCTAGTTCTTGTATTATGGGAATAAGTAAATAACTTTTCCTTATCCACTTTCTCAACATCACTCACGATTTTATATACCTCTATCATGTCCCCCCTTAGTCTTCTCTTTTCCAAACTGAAGAGTCCTAGCCTCTTTAATCTTTCCTCATATGGGACCCTCTCTAAACCCCTAATCATTTTAGTTGCTCTTTTCTGAACCTTTTCTAGTGCTAGAATATCTTTTTTGAGGTGAGGAGACCACATCTGTACACAGTATTCGAGATGTGGGCGTACCATGGACTTATATAAGGGCAATAATATATTCTCAGTCTTATTCTCTATCCCTTTAATGATTCCTAACATCCTGTTTGCTTTTTTGACCGCCTCTGCACACTGCGTGGACATCTTCAGAGAACTATCCAAGATAACGCCAAGATCTTTTTCCTGACTCGTTGTAGCTAAATTAGCCCCCATCATGTTGTATGTATAGTTGGGGTTATTTTTTCCAATGTGCATTACTTTACATTTATCCACATTACATTTCATTTGCCATTTAGTTGCCCAATCACTTAGTTTTGTGAGATCTTGTTGAAGTTCTTCACAATCTGCTTTGGTCTTAACTATCTTGAGCAGTTTAGTATCATCTGCAAACTTTGCCACCTCACTGTTAACCCCTTTCTCCAGATCATTTATGAATAAATTGAATAGGATTGGTCCTAGGACTGACCCTTGGGGAACACCACTAGTTACCCCTCTCCATTCTGAGAATTTACCATTAATTCCTACCCTTTGTTACCTGTCCTTTAACCAGTTCTCAATCCATGAAAGGACCTTCCCTTTTATCCCATGACAGCTTAATTTACGTAAGAGCCTTTGGTGAGGGACCTTGTCAAAGGCTTTCTGGAAATCTAAGTAAACTATGTCCACCGGATCCCCCTTGTCCACATGTTTGTTGACCCTTTCAAAGAACTCTAATAGATTAGTAAGACACGATTTTCCTTTACAGAAACCATGTTGACTATTGCTCAACAGTTTGTTTTTCTATGTGTCTGACAATTTTATTCTTTACTATTGTTTCGACTAATTTGCCCGGTACCAACGTTAGACTTACCGGTCTGTAATTGCCGGGGTCACCCCTAGAGCCCTTTTTAAATATTGGCGTTACATTAGCTAACTTCCAGTCACTGGGTACCGAAGCGGATTGAAAGGACAGGTTACAAACCTTAGTTAATAGTTCCGCAACTTCACATTTGAGTTCTTTCAGAACTCTTGGGTGAATGCCATCTGGTCCCGGTGACTTGTTAATGTTGAGTTTATCAATTAATTCCAAAACCTCCTGTAGTGATACTTCAATCTGTGACAGTTCCTCAGATTTGTGACCTACAAAAGCCAGCTCAGGTTTGGGAATCTCCCTAACATCCTCAGCCATGAAGACTGAAGCAAAGAATCCAGTTAGTTTCTCCGCAATGACTATATCGTCTTTAAATGCTCCTTTTGTATTTCGATCGTCAAGGGGTCCCACTGGTTATTTAGCAGGCTTCCTACTTCTGATGTACTTAAAAAAAAACATTTTGTTATTACCTTTGGAGTGTTGGGCTAGCCGTTCTTCAAACTCCTCTTTGGCTTTTCTTATTACACTCTTGCACTTAAGTTGGCAGTGTTTGTGCTCCTTTCTATTTGCCTCACTAGGATTTGACTTCCACTTTTTAAAGGAAGTCTTTTTATCTCTCACTGCTTCTTTTACATGGTTGTTAAGCCACAGTGGCTCTTTTTTAGTTCTTTTACTGTTTTTCTTAATTTGGGGTATACATTGAAGTTGTGCCTCTATTATGGTGTCTTTAAAAAGGGCCCACGCAACTTGCAGGGATTTCACTTTAGTCACTGTACCTTTTAACTTTTGCCTAACTAACCCCCTCATTTTTGTATAGTTCCCCCTTTTGAAATTAAAGGCCACAGTGTTGGAGTCAGGAGTGAGACTGACTCAGGGAACCTCCTTGGATTGTCACTGTTTGGTTAACCACTCAGCCACCACACCAATGCACAGAGAGTGCCAAGCCCCACTGCTATGTGGGGCTGGGGGCTGGGGTCGGGTCATACACATTCAGACTGTGCGCTCCCCCCGCTACAAACAGCTGCTGATTTCCCAGTTAGGACATTAGCTGTTACCGATAAGGTTTGTCTGTGTTGGTTTTTTTTTTAATCTCATTGTTAGGTGTAAGAAGTATAAACTGTTCAATATGTTCAATTAGTTGGTTAATAAGATGTTTATGAAGTAAATCACTGGCTTTAAAATAAGATCCAATCTGGAGCATATGAACTATTGACCCCTGGACTCCATCTCTGAGAGGGGACTTGTTTACCATCAGGACACAGGCTCAAACCAGTCCAAACCGGTTTTTCCCGCCAAAACCAGCCCTCAGCATTCCATCTCCTCAGCACTTTTCCCGCCACAGAAGTGATATAAGGACGTGCTCTGCGCCTGCGCGGGGCCGTCCCCCCCCCAGCGACGGCCCCTCCACAGTCGGGTCTTCCCAGCGCTCCCGAGCCGGAGAGTGACGAGCCCCCTGGGTCCCGCCGTGAGACTGAGGAACAGGATGCCTGTCACCCCCATTCCTGCCGTCCTGCATCCCTGGTGTCCAGCCTCCCACGGAGCCCCCCGGGGAGTGAGAGACCCCGGGGGGGCACGGGGGGGGGCAGGAAAGTGACTCTGCCCCAGGGAACCTGGGAGAAGCCTCAGAGCTGCCTCAGCCCCAGTGGGATTTGGGGGGCAGAGACTGGGGCCTGGCGGGGGGGATCCCCTGTGGTGTGGGGGGAGATGGGGGGTGTCAGGCAGGGAGGGGAGAAGCTGGAGTTGTAGGGGGGGAAGGTCAGTGGGACGCGGGGGGGTGTTGAACTGTCTCTGGGCAGCCAGGAAATTCCCAGGGGGGGGGGGAAGTGGCGGGCGGGCGAAGGGGGGAGGGGAGTTAATTGGATCCTGTCCCTGTTTGTGCCACTTGCCTCTCGCCCCCGATACAAATTCTCTCCAGTTCTGCCCCTTTTCTCTCTCAGTGTCTCACACGGGGCTATAAAATCTGGGGCGATTTCCCCCCTTTCCCCTCCAGTGATCAGCTCTCCCGTCTCCCCCGATTTCCCCCCTTCTCCCCATGAGTCTCAAACGTTAGTTTAAAATCTTCTCTAGTGAGGGGCATTTTCCCCCCATTTCATCTGCAGCGATTTGTCCTTGTTTAGGTGGGAAATTGTTGCCCTGAGTCATTCCCCAGCACATGGCTGCCCCTGGAGTGGGGGTGGGATGGCTCAGTGGTTGGAGCACTGGCCTGCTAAACCCAGGGCTGGGAGCTGACTCCTTGCGGGGGCCATATGGGGATTTAGTTGGGGTTTGGTCCTGCTTTGAGCAGGGGGTTGGACTAGACACCTCCTGAGGTCCCTTCCAGCCCTGATATTCTAGGAGATGCCGGGTCTCTGCCAGGGCAGGGAAGGGGGCAGGGGGAGCTGGAGCCGGGTCGCTTGCATGGGCTCTGGCTGGGAAGGTGCAATTCCTCCTCCCGGCCAGCGGGGGGCGGCGCTGCGGGAGCCACGTGAGCTGCCTCCTGGCCCTGCTGCTGCTGCTGCTGTTTGGAGCTCTGGCCCTGGGGCTCCTGCTGCTGCCTGGTGGGTGCCCGGCTGCGTCCTGCTGCTCCCAGCCCCCCGCCCCGTGTGAGTGTCTGCGCCCCTCCCCCGCCCAGAGCCCCCTGCCTGCACCCCCCCGCCGCAGCCAGCCCCTGTCACCCTCCCCCAGCCCCTGTCTGCACCCCCTGCCCTGCCACCCCCCATTGCACCCCCTGCCCTGCCCCCAGCCCCTGTCTCCACCCCCTGCCCTGCCACCCCATTGCACCCCCTGCCCTGCCCCCTGTCTGCACCCCCTGCCCTGCCACCCCCCATTGCACCCCCTGCCCTGCCACCCCCCCATTGCACCCCCTGCCCTGCCACCCCCCCATTGCACCCCCAGCCCTGCCCCCAGCCCCTGTCTGCACCCCCTGCCCTGCCACCCCCATTGCACCCCCTACCCTGCCACCCCCCATTGCACCCCCTGCCCGCACCCCCTGCCCTGCCACCCCCATTGCACCCCCTGCCCTGCCACCCTCCCCTGCCCCCAGCCCCTGTCTGCACCCCCTGCCCTGCCACCCCCATTGCACCCCCTGCCCCCATCCCCCATTGCACCCCCTGCCCTGCCACCCTCCCCTGCCCCCAGCCCCTGTCTGCATCCCCTGCCCTGCCACCCCCATTGCACCCCCTGCCTGCAGCCACCTCCTGCTCCCAGCTGCTCCCCCTGTGTGAGTGTCTGCACCCCCCCGCTCCTCCCTGCCCACAGCTGCCCCCTGCCACCCTCCCCCACCCGCAGCCTCTGCCGCCCCCGCCTCCAGCCAGCCCCTGTCTGCACCCCCTGGCCAGAGCCAGCCCCTGCCATCCGTCCGGCCACAGCCCCTGCCACCTCCCTTGCCTCCTGCCACAGTCCCTGCCCCCTGCTTTCCCCCGACCCCTGCCACAGCCCCTTTCCCCGCCACAGCCTGTCTGCACCACCTGCCCACAGCCAGCTCCTGTTGCAGCCAGCCCGTGTCACACTCCCTGCCTCCAGCGAGCCCTGCCCCATGCCCCTGTCTGCAGCCAGCCCCATGGCCACTGGTGCCCTGCAGTTCCCAGGGCACTAACCCTGCACACCTGCTTCAATGGGGGGGGGGCAGGGAGCAGCTGGGACCCACACCTGTGCACACCCAAGGGTGACCAGACAGCGAGTGTGAAAAATCAGGACAGGGGGTGAGGGGTAATAGGATCCTATATAAGAAAAAGACCCCAAAATTGAGACTGTCCCAATAAAATTGGGACATGTGGTCACCCTAGCACACCCCAGGGAGTGGCGGGGACCCACACATGGGAAATGGAGCTCCGTTCTAGTTCAGGCCCATCTTTGTAAAAAAGAACTGTAGGTCGGGTTAACATACATCTGTATTTTCCCAGAGATGTCAGGCTTTTAGGTTCTTAAATCGCTGTCTGGGTGGTAAATTTTAAAAATTCCTCCCGGGAAAATACGGACGTATGGTAACCCTATTGGTACAAAAAATCCATACTGTGGCACATCTCTTAAATCAGAACTTTTTATAGGGAACTGGTTGTTAAGATTTTCGCAGCTCATCACTGGAAGGGAGGCGCACGTGTCCCCCGTGGGGACTGCCCAGACCCCGTTTCCCAATCCCAGTTGTTGCCCCCTAACTACCAACACAGTTGCCCCCAACCATCAGTTGCCAGTCACCCGCCCATCCCCCACTGCTGCCCCCTTCCTTTATCCAGGGACCTTTCAGCTCCCCCTCCCGCTCCCTTTTAATCAGCTCCTCAAAGGGCTCCCTGCTGCCCATGGGAATGGTGGGGGTGGGGCAACCATCACTTTGTATTTATGTATTGGACAGTCGTATAAAATCCAGTCCAACAGTCCCCCTTTTCCACTAGTTCGTTAACAGCAATATAAAATCCCCTCAGATCTTGGTGTTTTTCTCTCATGTTATCAAATACGCAGTTTGTGGCACATTTTCTGTGCAAATCTCAAAGATTCATATAAAATAACCTAAACATTTGCACCACTGCTCTCTAGTTGTCTGTTTCTAATTGAATATGCCCTGAGATTTCCTCCTGTCTCTCTAGTTATAAAATACCAAGAAAATCTCAGATTTACACCTTTTCTCATCTTCTTGAACCTGGATATAAAATGTTTGCAAATGTTGCCCATTTCCTCTTTATTCATTTATCAAATATAGATGTGAAACACTCAGATTTTGCCTCCTATCAACAACTGATATAAAATCCCTCTGATTTTCCACTTTCCTCTCTATAATTTGCAAAATGGATCCAAAATCTCTCAGATTTCCACCCTTTCTCTTTCATTTCTGAATGTTGCTCTCAAAGCTCAGGTTTTGCTTCTTTCTATGTCATTATCAAATGTCAATTAAAAATCCTCTCAGGTTTGGGGTTGTTCCCCGTGTTTCTAAATCCCACCAACTTCTTCCTTCGAGGGAACCTGTTGCCCTGAGTCCTTCTCCATCCTGGATGTTGTAGGGGGTGAAATTGCCCAGAGATCATCTTTCCCGACTCCTTTGTGAATCATTTGGTCCCTCCTTTACCTCTGTTAAAATGTTTGCCGAAGAAAGAGACCAGCCAGATATTTAGTACACATCAAAGCCAGAGGCCTCCCCCTGTTTGGGGATCAGTGGTTCCCAGCTGGTAACGAGAGAGTTGGCTGGACTCTTTTCTTTTCTCCAGCTGGCACGGGATGAGGAGGTCACTCTGAGTGCAGTGTGAGTTGAGAAGTATCCCAAACCCCATGGCAAATGGCCTCTGTGAGGGGTTGCTTCCCGCAGTGCTAAGATGCAGCCACCTCTGGGGTGGATCCATGGTGGCCATTATTTGCTAGTGACAGGCCATGGACATTTCTTACCTATTTTGTCCCTCCAGGTTTTCCATTCTCCTGTTAAAGAAGCATCCCCCAGGGCTCCCTCTGCCTGTGTGACTGGCCAGCAGGGGGCGGTGGTCACTTTCTATCCACTTCTCAGGCACTGTGAGGTAACAGTGTTGCTGGGTGGGGGTGGGGCTGTGGGGGGAGATAGCAGCTGAAGGGGGATTGTGGTGGGGGGAGGCCTCTGGGTGGCTGGGCAGGGTACTCTAGTGAAGTTGGTGGGTTCTGGAGGTTTGGGATTTCAGGGGGTGGTTGTGATGTGCCCAGCCCTGAGGCTGTGGGTCCTGGAGGTGGGTATCGCTGGGGGCCTGTTGGCTGCAGAACAGCCGGGGTGGGCGTCTCTTGGGGAGGCGGGACAGGGGGTTAGAGGGAGCCTGGCGCTGTGCCAGGGGCTCCGTCTGGGCTTCCCCCGCAGACTCCTGGGATCGCTGCCGTGCCCAGTGCACAGAGTGTGTGTGGGAGAATCCCCAGCGCTAGGCCAGGGGGTGCCCCTGTAAAGCACCAGGGGATCCCGCAGGGGGGCAGAGGGGGTGCCAGGCAAAGGGCAGGGCAGATCCTGCTGGAGGGCGGGGGGGGGGATACTAGGCAGGCAGTGAGGGACTGAGTTCCCAGTGGGGGTCCCTTTTGGGGGGTCTCTGGCTGTTGGGGTCTCTTGGTGGGGGGAACACTTTGGGATTCCCAACCTGTCAATGATGGTCTGGTGGGGGTTCTCTGGCCGGTGGGGCTCTGAGGGGTATCTGAGGTCCCTGGCCAGGGACTCTGGGGGCTGGGTCCCAGGGAATATCTGGGGGTGGGGCTGGGGCTCTGGGGCCTCGCTTCTTCTACCTGATTAGCTTATGCCAGAATCCTGGCTCCAAGCACTGCCCAACATTCCCCGGCCAGGCCCAGTCACTGTGATAACTTTCTAGCCACTTATCAGACACTGTGAGGTGAAATCACAGATTTTTGCTCTTCTCCCTTCTTGAAAACTGCAGGAACGTCCAGTTCCATTGTCCTAGATTGTCCAGTCCTTGTCCTGGATCTGGGGGTGAGGGAGGTGGGAAGGGGGATCAGCACTGCCACACAATGGTCCCTTCCACAGCATTCTGGACTCATTCTTTCTGAACTCTGGTTTCATTGAGACCAATGTTAATCCAGAGTGACTGTATGGAAAGACAAGGAGTGACTCTGGATGGACAGTGGGGCAAATGAGATCAGCAATTCTCCCTGTGAGGAGGGGCTCTCATTAGCTGCTCTCCCCAGAGAGCTAAAGGAGGGAAGCTGCTCAGACGCTCTGTCCCTCTCTGCTCAGGATACTGGGGTTCAGCTTCCTGGGTCAGACGCTGCAGCCTCTGTTGTGATCTGGGAGACCAGGCTTAGTAGCTGCTGCTCCCCCAGCGGGGTTCTGTGCTGGGATGTGACCTGAATTAAAGCTGCTTCTCTGCCCAGCCGAGGGGATGACTTTCTCCAGCTGGTCCTAGCCCCCTAGGGCAGCCCTGGGCCCTGTTAATACTAAATTCTGAGCCAGAGTCTCCAGGTAACTGAAAGACCTCAGGGAAAGTGCTGGGGACTGGCAAGAAAGTGACTCTGCACAAACAGCCCCTCCTCATTTCTCCTCCCAGTAGCAATTGCCAGGAGAAAATCCAGCCCTGGGAGAGCAAAGCCCCCAGGAATGGGACTGTCCCAGCCAGAGGGGCAGGGAGAGAGGACAGGGGAAGGAGAGACTGAAAGGGGCAGTGGGAGAAATGAGGGGGGAGAGATTTCCAGCTCTCTAATCCACCCAGACACATGTATTGCTGCATCCCTGGGCAGAACCACTTTCCAGTGAACAAAACAAGGATCAGAGAGAGGAAAAGCCAGTTCCTGACTCCATATTCCCCCTGCTGGGGTGTGGCTGCCGTGGGGTCAGTGTCCGAGGGAATCCCCCACAGTGACTCCTTTGGTTCTGCTCTTTTCTAGCCTTGTGTTCATAGACTTTGTTACGGGGTGAGGGGAGGGAGAAGGGAGGTTAAAAGTGTGTCTGGGCTTAGCCTGGCAGGAGGGGCCAGGTCTACATTGTAATAAACAGACTGAGCATTTCCCAGCATGGCAGAATCTAGGGTGTCTGTGTGCAGGGAAGGGGCCTGGGGGAATTGTGATGTGAAATTAACTAAAACTGGTTCTGAAACGCCCACAACTGCCCTTCTCCCCCAGACAGGCTGCAGAATGTTTTGCTCCAGCTCATCCCAGCCTGGCGTGGGACAGGGAAGAGAAATGGCTGCAGTGGAGTCAGTTCAGGTAGAGATTATCGGGGGGTTGCTGGTGGGTTCCTGCTGGAGGAGAGGGACAGCAAATACACCGGAGATGGGAAGGTTTGCACAGTCTGGTCTGGAGGTTGGTGCGGGGCAGGAAATGCACAGGGTGGGGAAAGGAGGAGGCCAGGGTGTGGCAAACCTGCTGGGAGTTATTTAATAAGTGCCCTAGATTCTAGGAACAGACCCAGGAGGTTTGGAGGTGGAAATGCCCTAATTTGTGAAGAAAGAAAATAGCCCACCTACATGGAGCTAGTCAAACCGACCAGACTCCCAGTGCTGGAGCCTGAGCTCACTAACCAGCGGCTGCTGTGAGATATGAAGGGGGAACCCATGAGTCAGGCTTATTGGAGCTGCCTCTCCCGTCATATCCCGCTCCTCACAATGAGGAGGTTATTGGGCTTCCTACCAGCGAGCTCTCCCTAAACCCTGCTAGGGGCTCCATCTCCTGTATCGGTCGGTGGCCAGTAGGTGTGTGATGGATCTGCTGGGAGAGACAAGGGGCTCTCTCTTCGTCCCCTCAACCTGGTATTTGCTGGATACGCTGAGCGGGGTGGGGGTGGGACTCTGTGGACTGTGATCCACCCAGAGCTTCCATTTGATTTGCTCCTCTCTGCAACAAATAGTGGGGCTGTGAGTGGGGCAGCAGGTACTGAGTGTTGGACTCTTGCTCTTTCAGGGGCCGGTGGCCTTCGAGGAGGTGGCTGTGCATTTCACCAGGGAAGAGTGGGCTCTGCTGGACCCCGCTCAGAGAGCCCTCTACTGGGATGTCATGCAGGAGAACTATGAAACTGTGACCTCGCTGGGTAAGGGTTCCTGTCCCCTCAGATCTTGGAAGGGGAAATGAAGAGTTAAGGTTCATGCCAGCCCACAATGCCACCTCTACTCTATCCTGTTTCAGCATCACCCCAATATGCCAGTGACACACACACACTACCAGAGACCCTCTCCTGCTGCAGAACACTTTGGGAACAGAGCACAGGAGCCGTATTGCAGGGTGTCAAATAGCTCCTGTTTGCTCAAGTGAAACTGGGAGTTAGGTCTGGCATAGCTGTTCCATACCCCTAATCATCTTTGTTGCCCTTTTCTGAACCTTTTCCAATTCCAATATAACTTTTTTTGAGATGGGGCGACAACATCTGCATGCAGTATTCAAGATGTGGGTTATCATGGATTTATTTGCTGTTTTTACAATTATGATATATGATATATTCTGTCGTATCTATCCCTTTCTTAATTATTTCCAAGATTGTTCGCTTTTTTTCACTGCTGCTGCAACTTGAATGGATGTTTTCAGAGAACTATCCACAGTGACTCCAAGATCCATCTCTTGAGTGGAAATAGCTAATTTAGACCCCATCATTCTGTATGTATAGTTGGGATTATGTTTTCCAATGGGCTGCACTATGTGCTATCCTGTCATCGAGCACTGCTGAGATCCTGCATTCAGTGATATCCCTGCCCTTCCTGTTCCCTTTCTCCACTGAACCCCACCAGCCCATGCTTCCTGTTCCCAGCTTCCCCAGGACTCTCTCACTGTCTCTGAACCTTTCTGTCAGAAAGAAGCAGTGCCATGGACAGTTGCCCTCTGTCTGGAGTCTTCGATTTCTGGGACATGGATTTACTTTCTCTGTGTTGTAAGAGGCTCTGTCATAATGAGGGTCTGTGACATTAGCCAGAGTACAATCTGGACTGTTAAATAGCTGTGTCCCCTCAGTTCTCCAACCTGGGGTGCCTTTTCCACTGTTTTCCCGTGAGAACAGCCCCTCTTGGCCAATTAACACACAGTTTCCAGCATGGAACTCACTCCCAGCTACACAGTATTGAGTGCTGCTAGACAGCCACTCCTGAATTACACCTCAGGAGAAAACCAGCAAATTCTCAAGTGCCCAAATTTCCCCCAGAAATGTGCATCTTGCACTGTCCAGCACGCTACTGAACAAAGCAAGCTCATATGAAGTCTGTCATTTCATCAGTGGAAAATGACATGCGCCAGCCTTGTTATCCCAAACGGAGTTTCCAACACACTTTAATCCAAACACACTGGTTAGATAAACAATAAACCAAGATTGTTAACTACCGAAATCTAAAACTAGGCCCAGCCGATGAAAGGGGCACTCCCAGGAGAGACTGTATAAAGGCTGGAACATCAAACAACTTTGTAAACCTGAGAGAGCTGCCTTGGGGACAATGACAGGGAGAATCCCCCAAAGTGACTCCTTGGATTCTGCTCTTCTCTGGTCTCTGATTGTTCCTTCCAAAGTGAAGTACTTTGCACTTGTCCCCACTGATTTTCATCCTCTTTCCTTCAGCTCATTTCTCCAGTTTGTCCAGATCATTTTGAATTTTAATCCAATCCTCCAAAGCACTTACAACCCCTCCCAGCTTGGTATTGTCCACAAACTTGATAAGTGTAACAGAGAGACTGTTACTGGGAGGGTTTCACCATGTGTCAGAGGGTTACACCCTGGTGGGAGGGCACTAGGCCTGTACTAGGATAAGGTCACTCTGTGATTCACAGTGTGGCAGAACCTAGAATGTCCATTAGCAGGGGAAAACCTGGGGGGAATCGGCTTGTGGAATGGACAAAAGCCCCGTCTGAATTCTCACACCTTGCCCTTTTCACCCCAGCAGGCTACAGAATAACGTCCATGGTTTGCTCCAGAGCATCCCGTCCTCCCAGGGGGAAGGAAATGGCTGCAATGGAGCTGGCTCAGGTAAGGGATTATCAGGGAGCTGGTGGTGGGTTCTGCTTGGAGGGAGAGGAGTAGTAAATGCATAGGAGGGTGGGAATTGCTAGAGGTGGTAGGAGGCAGGAAATATCTCAGGTGGAGAAAGGGAGGGGATAGGATGTGACAAACCTGCTGACACTAGTGTAGTTTAGGGTGTGATGGGTTGTCACCCCCAGGGGGCAGTCTGGGAACCGCTGTGGCCTCTAACCCTCAAGCTGGGCTGGCCCTTCTCACACTGCTTTGCTGGAGATTCAGCCAGCCTCTCCAGGGCCTGTTATCACCCAGCATGACAGCAGGTGGCACCATACACCCAACTGAGCTACCTGAGTGCTTTACCTGAGACACTCAAGGAGAGATAGAGACAACAGCCAATTTCCCAGCTCCCCAACCTTGCACCCCTGCTGTAGTATAAATTCAGAATTATACCCTCTTATACTGAACAGGGATCTCTATAATGTCAGCTCATTAATATAGTTCGCCTTCCCCTCGATATGGGAAAGATGTGCACAGCGAGCTTGTGCTAACCCAGCTGAGATTTTCCCCAGACACTTCACTCAAAATACGCTCGTTAAGATAAAGCATAAAACAAGTTTATTAACTGCAGAAAGGTAGATTAATTGATTATAAGTGATAACAAACAGATCAAAGTAGATTATTTAGCAAATACTGAAACTCAAACTAAGCCTAACATATTATCTGGATAGAATTTGAATTAGCAGTTTCTCACCCTGACTGATGATACAAGCAGACCACCAAGTTTCCATACACAAGCTAGAAAACCCTTTTCCCTGGGACCAGCACTTCCCCCACTTCAGTTTTTGTTTCTTAGGTGTTTCCAGGAGTTCTCTTGTGTGGGGAATGAGACCAAGAGATGATGTCACACCCCACCTTACGTAGCTTTTCCATATGGCAGGAACCCTTTGTTCCAAACTCAGTTCCCAGTCCAGTCTGTGGAAAAATACAGGTACCAAAATGGAGTTTAGTGTCATGTGGTCTGGTCACAGGCCCTAGCATGGCCTGCTGAGTCATAGTAGCCATGACTCATAGGCTGGCTGAAACATTCACAGGAAGGCTAAGCTCTTCCACAGTCCATTGTCTTTGTTGATGAGCCATGAACACTGTCTGGCTTCTTCATTGTTCTACCTGAAAGGCTCGTTGTGGGTGTTACCCAGAGTAACATTTGAAATACAGATACAGAGTCAATATCCATAACTTCAAATACAAACATGATCCATGCACACAAATAGGATAATCATTTTCAGCAAATCATAACTTTTCCAGTGACACCACACATAATGCATCTTGTACAAAATACATCATAATTATGTCCTAATCATATTATAACCATACCACTATGATGAATATGGGGGTGTAGTGTCAGATAGGGCCTAATTTCAAGGCATAGGAGTTGGGAATGGAACTTCCCTTCTTTGTGGAACAGGAAATAACCCTCCAGCCAGGGCTGGGACAACTTCCCAGACTCCCAGTGATGGAGCCTGAATCTACTGGCACTTCACTAGTTATCACCAACCCCAATCTTTGTGGCAACTGCAAACTTTATCAGTGATGATTTTATACTCACTTCTAGCTCATGGATAAGAATGTTAAACAGCACAGGGCCAAGAACCAGTCCCTGCGGGAACCTGCTAGAAAGAAATCCACTCGACCATGGTTCCCCATTTACTGTCAGAGTTTTTAATCTATTTAATGTATGCCATGTTTATTTTGTATCATTCTAATTTTTTTTAGTAAAAATATTGTGCTGATCAAGTCATATCTCTTACAGAAGTTTAGGTATATTACATCAATACTATTAGCTGCAACCAAACTTTTGATCTCATCCAATAAGGATATCCCATTAGTTTGATAGGATCTATTTTCTCTAAACCTTTGTTAATGGGCACTAATCATATTACCCTTCTTTGATTCTTTATTAATGAATGAAATCCAGTATTGGCTGCTTCATTCTCTTGATGAGTATAGATGTCAGGGTCTTTTAGAAAGTCTTGGATACAAGTTATCTGGACCCGCTGATTTAAACATGTCTGATTTTTAATAGCTGCTGTTTAATGTCCTCATGACTTCTTGTTGGAATGGAAAGAGTGTTGTTGTCAACATCTTATGATACGAGTACATCATCTGTTTTTCTCCAAATCCAGGAGAGAAATATTTATTGAGGACTTTTACCTCTTCTGTGTTATTTTTGATAATTCTGCCATTTCTGTCTAGTAAAGTTTGTACTTAATATACTTTTAAAAACTTCCTTCTTATTGTCATTGATTGGTCATTGATTTCTGATAGCTTTCTTTACCAATTTTCTACTATTCTAACAGTCTCAAATATCTCCTCTTTACTCAAGTAAAACTGGGGGTTAGGTCCAGCATAACAAACAGAAGCTTCCTACCCCCGGCCTTCTCTCAAACCCTGAGCCTTCTCTACCCAAACCAGAATGTGCTTGGGCTGTAACAAGCAGGTGGCTGGAGTCAGAGCTGCCGGTCCAGGTTTACTTATCACACAGACACTCGGTGCGTCCTTGAATGCTGGCTGGGGGTATCCAGACAGGGGAGCTCCAGCAGCAGAACACTGAATCTCACCCACGATTACAGATGAAACAACTCCTGACTGCTCTGGATTGCACCCAGCATGTGAAAATGGCCTAGGTTGGTAGTGACATTTCTTGAGACATGCAGAGTCTTGCTCCCATATCACCAGGTGTAATAACAATAAGAGGAAAGGCCGAATATGGAAAACTGATTGTTCAGCTTGCTTTTGACCTGCATCACATTTTGCAATATATTCCAAATAAGGAAATTAACGTGCAACGTATGTGTCATTGTTTGGGGTTTTAAGCTTTAAAAGGCTTGTGTGATTTTTAGCTCAGGGGGACAGTATTCCAATAGCTGTTGCCCCCTGCGCACTTTTAACCAAGAAAAGAGCCTCAGGCTGAGCTGATTCAAAATCAATCGTGTGGTCGTTTTCCGCAACAATTTCAAGAGATCCCTGTGATGGAATGTAAATGTCTTCTTCCCACCTTCCCCCTGCAGGAGAATGGCTGTTTGACCAGCTGTTTGCCTTGCTGTCTCTGAGGAACTGCTCTGTGGGTGTTCCCCAGGATTGTAACATTTTCAGTAATCTCATACTGTAAAATCTCATAACTTTACATACAGTGTTACTGCACATTTTAACAGGAGGATAATATTCAGTAGATTATGCATTTTCAAATGAAACCTCACAAGCCATACTGCGTACAAAATTGATCATAATTTTCTAGAAGCGTGAACACAGGGGTATAGACTGACACAGTGTCTGTGTGTGTGTTCCCAGCAGATATGTGGGTATTTCAATCCCTCATAAGCACGCTCTCTCCCCTCCGCTTAGAGCATCTTCATTATTTATGAATAGGTGGGAAATAACCTCCTGAATGGACAGTAACCAATTTATCAAATATTGCTGGGTCTGCATTCAATATGGGTACCTGGTCGTATTGGCTGGATTAGTAGGAGCATTGCCGGCAGATCGAGGGAAGGGATTATTCCCTTCTATTCGGCATTGGTTGCCCTTGGTGAATACATGCTGACTGTTCCTGATCACTTTCCTCTCCTCTAAGTGCTTCAGAATTGATTCCTTGAGGACCTGCTCCATAATTTTTCCAGGGACTGAGGTGAGGCTGACTTACCTGTAGTTCCCCAGATCCTCTTTCTTCCCTTTTTTAAAGATGGGCACTACAGTAGATTTTTTCCAGTCATCCAGGACCTCCCCCGATCATCATGAGTTTTCAGAGATAATGGCCAATGGCTCTGCAATCACATCCGCCAACTCCTTTAGCACCCTCGGATGCAGCGCATCTGGCCCCATGGACTTGTGCTCGTCCAGTTTTTCTAAACAGTCCTGAACCACTTCTTTCCCCACAGAGGGTTGGTCACCTTCTCCCCATACTGTGCTGCCCAGTGCAGCAGTCTGGGAGCTGACCTTGTTTGTGAAGACAGAGGCAAAAAAAGCATTGAGTACATTAGCTTTTTCCACATCCTCTGTCCACTAAGTTACCTCCCTCATTCAGTAAGGGGCCCACACTTTCCTTGACTTCCTTCTTGTTGCCAACATACCTGAAGAAACCCTTCTTGTTACTCTTAACATCTCTTGCTAGATGCAACTCCAAGTGTGATTTGGCCTTCCTGATTTCACTCCTGCATGCCTGAGCAATATTTTTATACTCCTCCCTGGTCATTTGTCCAATCTTCCACTTCTTGTAAGCTTCTTTTTTGTGTTTAAGATCAGCAAGGATTTCACTGTTAAGCCAAACTTGTCGCCTGCCATATTTACTATTCTTTCTACACATTGGGATGTTTTTTTCCTGCAACCTCAATAAGGATTCTTTAATCCTTTAGAGGATTGGAACTGATTTCAGTGGAGGCACATGTTTGCTAGGTTTTTATGCATTTGCACAGGAAAACATTGAGTGTTTCTATTCATTTCAGGGATCCCTATTCAGTGGAACTCCTGAACATAATGGAAATGCCCTTACTTTTGTTAAAGGAAGAGGTTTGTAAGGGGGCACTTGGATTTGAACCAAGGACCACTTAAACTGCAATCAAACACTGTACCACTGAGCTATATCCCCATGACTGCTATGTAGGTAAGTCAGAGATCTTAAAGATTTTGAAGGACAGGCCCTGCCTCAGAGATCTCCTGTTCTGTTCCCAGACCACAGTGCTTTTAAAAATGGGGTTTGATTAAACTTATAGATCCATGTAAACACCACAGCTTGCACACCCACCCCCATAGCTTCCCCCAGCGACATAGCTACCACCTCTCGGGGAGATGGATTAACTACACGGACGGGACAGCTCTCTCCCCTCCGCTTAGAGCATCTCCATTATTTATGAATAGGTGGGAAATAACCTCCTGAATGGACAGTAACCAATTTATCAAATATTGCTTGGTCTGCATTCAATATGGGTACCTGGTCGTATTGGCTGGATTAGTAGGAGCATTGCCGGCAGTTCAAGGGAAGTGATTATTCCCTTCTATTCGGCACTGGTGAGGCCACATCTGGAGCATTGCGTCCAGTTTTCGCCCCCCCCCCACTACAGAAACAAATTGGAGAGAGTCTAGGGGAGGGCAACAAAAATGATTAGGGGGCAGGGGACTTACGAGGGGAGGCTGAGGGCAGGGCTGCCCGGGGGGGGGGGCAGGTGGGGCAATTTGCCCCAGGCCCTGCAGGGCCCCCATGAAAACACAGGATTCTAGAGTATTGCAACTATTTTTTATGGAAGGGGCCCCACTCTGGGCGGCCCTGCCCCCTCCACCCCCTTCCCTCGTTCTCCTCCCTCTGAGGCCCCACCTGTGCTCCGCCCTCACTCCCATTGGCCACTTCCCACCCCCGCTCTTCCACTGTGGCTGAGGCCTGCTGGTCCACCTTCCGCTCGCTCCTCTCCTCCCTGAAGGCCTCCTTGTGTCTCTCCACCCCCTACCCCAAGGCCTGCCTGCTGCCCCCACCTCTCTGCCCCTCCCCTGAGACCTGCCCTGCCCACCGCCCCCACCTCTCTGCCCCTCCCCTGAGACCCGCCCTGCCCACCGCCCCCACCTCTCTGCCCCTCCCCTGAGACCCGCCCTGCCCACCGCCCCCACCTCTCTGCCCCCTCCCCCGAGACCCGCCCTGCCTGCTGCCCCCACCTCTCTGCCCCCTCCCCCGAGACCCGCCCTGCCCCACCGCCCCCACCTCTCTGCCCCTCCCCTGAGACCCGCCCTGCCCACCGCCCCCACCTCTCTGCCCCTCCCCTGACACCCACCCTGTCCACCTCTTTCCTCGGAATTAAAAGCTGAGTTTACTCCAGGGTGAGGAAAGAAAGGAGCCACCAACCCCCTGACAAATCTCAGTGCCCCAGAGAAAACCTGCCCCCTGCTATTGCAATCGCTGCTGTGCTGGGGATATGGCAGGAAAGGGACTGTCTGAATGATCAAGGCAGGAAATGGACAACAATCTACAGCAACGTCATTGACCACAAACACTCTCCTCATGCTCCAGCCAGAAGGGAAATGAGCAGGAATTCTTGCAATTCAGACATGGACACACTTACACAAGGGCACAGCAGTGTGTGTGCTGAGGGAGGTGGTCTGAGGAAACAACTGGAATTGATCACTCAGAGAGAACAGAACTAGAGTGCAGTGAGAGACACATCTCAACCAAGTAGTTGTGGCTGAGTGGTTAAGGTGGTGGGCTAGAAATCCATTGTGGTCTCCCTGCATAGGTTTGAATCCTGCCAACTACAGAGAAAGTTGTGGCTCTTTAGTTTCAAGAGAGCTGGGTCTTGTCTCACTCTCAAGCTGTGTCTACACTATTGGGTAATGCAGCTTTAAAGTGTTTTAATTAAACAGCTGTTGCATGTCCACACTATGCCCCTTGTGTCACCAGAGCACATCCACGCTAGAATCTTGGATGGCCACAGAGAGCAGTGCACTGTGGGTAGCTGTGCAACTGGCTGCAGGGTGTTTTGGGAAGGGTTTGCAATGCCTCATGGGCCGGTACAGCATCACATGATGCAGGTTTCTCTATCCCACCGTTCCATGGGCATCTTACTAGATTGCCAGCTGCTTTTCAACTGCAGTGTGCGTGGCGGGGTAGAGACTGTGTGTGTGTGGGGAGAGGGAGTGTGTGTGTGGGGAGAGGGAGTGTGTCGGCACACTGTCTCTATGTTCAGACAGCTGCTGCAAGCAACCAGGCCTGAGGCAGGGGGAGGGGGCAGCCCCAACATCAGCCCCCGCTTCCCTCACTGGCTCAGCTCAGCACAGCAGCCTCTGTCACACGCACACACCCCGCTGCTGCTGAGCTCTGTGTCAGGGGTGCTGGAACAGGGGGTTTAGAGGGCCGTGGCCCCACCACTCTTAACTGGCTGTTAGGACAAATGATGGAGGGGGGAAAGGGGGAGTCTGGGGGGGGGAGAGGCATTCTGTGGGTGTGGCCTCGGGGGGAGAGGTGGTGTGAGTGTGGGTCCTTGGGGAAGGGTTTCATGGGAGTGCCACAGTTCAGACAATAGTGACACCCCCCCCCCACTGTAAGGAAGCTCCCGCCGCCCCTGCTCTGTGTTGGTAGCGCGGGAGAGAGCAGCGTTCCAGGGCAGTGATTTGCTCCCTGGGGCTCCGCCAGGGGGGCTTGGGAGGCTGCAGGGAGCCCTGGGCCCTTTATATCACCAGCCTGGGGAAGCCGGGCCGGGCTGGCACAGCGTACCCACTCTTGCCAGTACCTCATACCGGAATGTACCAGCTTACGTTCACTTCTGGAAGGTCCTCACGTGGATCAATAACTGGTTAAAAGCCAGGAAACAAAGGGTAGGAATAAATGGACAGTTTTCAGGATGCAAACAGGTAACTAGTGGTGCCTGTACTGGGACTAGTCAACATCTTCATAAACGATCTGCTGAACAGCGAGGTGACAAAATGTGTGGATGCTCCAAAACTACAGAGGATAGTTAAGTCCAAAGCAGACTGGGAGGAGCTAAAAAGAGATTTCACAAAACTGGGTGAAAGGGCAACAAAACGGCAGATGAAATTCAATGTTGATCAATGCAATGTGATGCACATTGGCAAACATAATCCCAACTACACATAGAAAACTATGGGATGTAAAATAGCTGTTCCAACTCAAGTGAGAGATCTTGGAGTCACTGTGGATAGTTCTCTGCAAACATCCACTCAATGGGCAGTGGCAGGCAAAAAGCGAACAGAATGTTGGGAATCATTAAGAAAGGGATAGAGAATAAGAGAGAAAATCTTATTGCCACTGTATAAATCCATGGTACGCCCATATCTTGAATACTGCGTGCAGATATGGTCGCGCCATCTTAAAAAAGATGTATTGGAATTGGAAAAGGTTCAGAAACGGGTATGGAGTGTCTGCCTTATGAGGAGAGAATAATAAGACTGGGACTTTTCAGCTTGGAGAAAAGCTGATTATTGGGAAATATGCTAGAGTGACTGGTGTGGGGAAAGTAAATAAGGAGTGTTACTTATTCCTTCTCATAACACAAGAACTAGGGGTCACCAAATGAAATTAATAGGCAGCCCGTTTAAAACAAACACAAGGAAGTATTTTTTCACACAACGCACAGTCAACCTGCGGAACTCCTTGCCAGAGGAGGTTGTGATGGCCAAGACTATAACAGGGTTCAAAAAAAGAGCTAAATCAATTCATGGAGGACATGCTCTGAGCCAGGATGGGCAGGGATGGTGTCCCTAGTCTCTGTTTGCCAGGAGCTGGGAATAGGTGACAGGGGATGGGTCACTTGGTGATTCCCTGTTTTGTTCATTCCCTCTGGGGCACCTGGCTTTGGCCGCTATGGGAAGACAGGATACTGGGCGAGATGGACCCAGTCTGACCCAGTCTGGCCATTCATACGTCCTTATGTCCTTATGCTCCTTTCATAAGATGCCTGGGATTCTGCCTCACAATGTGTCCCTGAGGTCTCAGCCAAAATGCCCAGACAGGCAAACACTCTGGGCTCCTGAACCCTCTGCCCCCCACCTAGTGCCTATGGCTCATCCCTGACCCTTGCTGCTGCTCCTTGCTATAGACTGTGAAAGGAGCAGAGGCAGCGCAGGAGCCTTCTGGGGACGCAGATCTGAGGCTTTGGGAGAGACACATTGTCTGAGACATCAGAGCCTGCAAACCCTGCAGCCACCCCCTCAATCCGGGGTCTGTTCCAGCCCTGAGTCTGGGCTACCGCGATCCGTCCCCCAGAGTAGGGTGCCCACAGATTACAGCCTGGAAATAGGCGTGTGACACTAACTCCTGTTCTCCCTGACAGGGCCTCCCTAGACCAAGTGCCTCTCCCAGGCAAGACGTGTCTTCGGTGCTCCCCCCGCATATGTTAAAATTTTGAATATCTTATTTTTCATTGCATTTGTAGCTCAGCTCATGATTTTGACGCACAATTTCGATGCATGATTTTCTCTGTCATATAAGATGATAAATTTGCAGGCTAGGTTCTGTAAACCTGTATTTATTCATGCCATATATAAGCAAATAGAACAAATGCATTTTCTTTAAGCATATAGAAACTTTTTAATTTTGACAGTAACTGAAATGTACTAACATCTAGAAATGGAGCTGTCACTAGCACAGGGTGGGCCGGTATTAAACAGTGTTACAGTCGGAGACAGCGTTAGGATGTTAACCCCAGGCCCTTTGTTCAAAGGTCGCTTCTCTCGCCTTTCCCCCATGAACTGAAGCGCAGCATTAAAGAGATCCAAAGATTGGCCAATGGCATTTTAAAGTGCTAAAATAGCAAGCGATGTCAATCTCTCATTGGCTATCAGCGACTGAAGATGTGGTTTAATGAGCCGGAGCTTCAAGGCGAGGGTGGGTCTGTCCACTGCCTTCCATTGCGCTGCTGGGCCCCAAGTCCCTGGTGGCCAATATGTGACGCTGGGAGAAGAGAGTGGGGTGGCAAGTGGCGGCAGGACTTTTGCCACGAGGGTCAAGCTGCCCAGCTTCCTCCTGGTACTGCTGGCCCCCCGTCGCCTTCAGGTAACCCAGGAACTAAGGCAGGAATAGGGCGAGGAAGCGAGTAAAGCCGAGCAAGGAAGGCAAAAGTGAATCTTGTCTTCATGGGCCGCTCGCAATGACGTCCTTTTTCTGTGCCACAGCTGACAACAACATTGCAGACAGAAAAGCAGGAGGCCAAAAAGAAACCGAGCAGCTGCTGAAGTAGTTCAGTTGGGAGCGTGCTAGACTAACAGGCTCTTCTATCCTCCTTTGTGCACGGGTGGGATGTTTTCTGAAAGTGCAGCAGTTCCTTTAACTGCCACGAGTCCCTCATTTCAGGCTATGCAGCAGGAAAAGGCAGCATGGGCTTCTGCACCGAGTTGGCCCACCTGACCTTTCATTCTTCTCTTGCTCTTTGTCAGCAAGGGGAAGAAAAAGAAGCTCTCCCTCAAGCTGGAGTCACAAGGGCGACGTAAGGACGACTTCCTGAGTGCCCGCTCCAGTCCTCTGCTCTGCCAGCTGACCCATCGAAGGGCTGTCACCACTTTCTCCAGGTTTGTCCATCGGTCTGTGCAAGGGTGAGCAACAACCAAGCAGATGGAGTTTCTGTAGTGTGGTGGTTATCGCATTTGCCTAACACACAAAAGGTCCCTGGTTCAGAAACATGCTGGCTTCCTTTTCCCAGATCCCCTTGCTGTTCAGGAAGGCCTCCTCCTTCTCCTATTGGCCTGTCCGTGGGATAACTCCAACCCCTGCATGACAGAGGGTGCAGACAGCAGTGGAGAAAGCACCTTGGCATCAGGCTGGAGAACCTAGAGGAGTGCGGCGTGTTACCTTTTGGAGGCTTGTGGCTTGGCCTCCTCTGCCCTGGGAGGTTGGCCGGTGGAGGCCGGCTCTTCCTGCTGGCCTCCTCTGCGTGACTTGCCAAAGGAGGAAGTGAGGCAGGAATGGGGCAAAAGAGGAAAGTCGAGCTGAGGAAGGCAGGGCAGAAAGTAAGCACATCATTGCGGCTCAGTGGGGTTAGTAGAGCATCACCATTCATTCTGCAAAGCCGGGGGAGGTGCGGTTGGCTGCTGGGAGGCAGAATCCTGTGGCTGCCTCTTGGCTTCCCAGGGGTGGCTCCTTGCAGCCCAGGAGAAGCGGGGTTCTGGGGGGAAGGAAAAGCAGCAATGGCGAGGCTGAGTGGGCTCCTTTCTGGCCGACATGGTGGGTCTGGGAGTTGCCTGTTAGCCATAAGTGGACTTGGTGCAGTGAAAACCGCTGCTCCATTCTGGCTGACCTGGGGGAGCCATTAATGACTTGGGAGTGGGGGCAGGGCACTGCCTGTGAGCAAAGTCGTCGTCTTCTTCTCTCCTGCCATGGGGAGCCCGGCCTTAAGCCTGCCCAGCATGCACTGCAGCTCGAGCATTTAGCGTTCCTGTGGCATAACTGAACTACGGCCTAGTGTAATCAGGTGTAAAGTTTAGATTGTGAATTTATCTTTAATTTCCATGGTAACTTACTTTGATCTTTTATGACTACCACTTATAATCCTTAAAACTCCATCTTTCCGTAGTTAATAAATCTGTTTTATGAAACTGGTGTATTTTGCTTGAAGTTCTTGGGAAATCTCAGCTCCATTACAAGGCTGGTTCATGTACTATTCACAGTGAGGGAGGGGTGGACCCTGCGTAATAAACTCACTATTATGTCATACAGAAGGCCTGTGATATGCAGGGGGTCAGATTAGATGCTCTAATGGTCTCTTCTGGCCATATAGTCGACTAATTTCTGAAAAACTGAGTGTAGCATTGGGAGCAGCGTCTGATGTTTCCCTGTCTAGCCGGCTTGCTGCCTAGAACGAACGCTCCTTGAATGGGGTGATCCACAGGGAGTAGCTCAAACCTCCACAGTGCCTCACCAGGGGCAGGACATTGGCACAGCAAGGGAGGGGTGCGGCAGTGACATCACAAAGGCCTTTTGCAGGACCTCAGACTATTGGTCCAAGGTGGTGGGGAGGTGGTGACCTCACAGAGAGATGCTGACATCAGGGAGGCAGGACAGGGGCGTGGGGCCAGGGAAACCTCAGAGACCCCTGTGGCTTTGCTTCAGCAAGTCTCCTTCTCCAGGTCTCTCTTTGAGGACTGAGAGAGTATTCGGGTTCACGGACGTGAGCACCAGGAGGAACCTCTTTCAAGTTTTCTCCTTCCCTTGTAGTGATTTTACTAGAAAACAGCCGTCCCTGTTTAGAAGGTAAGAGCCTCCTGGAGTTTGAAACCTGTTCAGTCTGATCCATCTGGTGACAGTTGAATTCTGAGCATGGAAAACTCAAGCTTAAGGAGGCAGAATTTTATTGCGCATCTGGGATTCTGTCCCTTAGAATCACTGGGGACATTGGGGTTTGTCCTTTTTGTTTCATCTTTTCCTCCATCCATCCCTCCCTCCTTTCTCTTTGTCTTTTGCTTCTTTTGTCCTTTCTTCTGTTCCCCTCCCAACAGCAGGAGAGAGAGAGAGAGAGACAGACAGACACAGAGGAGGGCTCTGCAGCTCCCACTGTGGGAGGTCCACCCAAAAATATGGGGCTGAAATAGTGCTCAGGCAGTGATCCCCACCAATGACCTGGGCCATCCTTTGGGCTCTCTGGTGAGAACCCTCAGCCTCCCGTCCTCAGTCTCTACCCTGATTGGCTGAGCAGGGGGTTATTGACAAGGAGGAGACTCAGGTCCTTGTTCTCTTTTAAGACCAAGGAAATAAGTCAGAACCAGTTCTATGTTTGATGAATTTTGCTGCTTCTCTGCATTAATTGTCTCTGAGCAGTTCATGATTCTCTCTAACCTTGCAGTTCTCCTCAAATACTTGCTGAATAATTCCTGTGAACTGTTGTTGGTCTGGAGCTCATCTGAGAGCACTTTATTCAGGTCATTCAGTGTCTGAAATTCAAGGTCCGAGGGTTAGTTTGAAAATCAGGGCTCTTGGGTCCTATTCCCATCTCTGCCACTGACTGGCTGTGTGACCTCAGACAACTCAATTCTCCTTTCTCAGCTTCAGCTTCTCCCTCTTTCAAGTAGGGATAATAATGATCCGCTCCTACGTACTTCACAGTGCATGGAGGCAGGGCTGGCTCTAGGTTTTTTGCCGCCCTAAGCAAAAAAAAATTTGGCTGCCCCATCCCAGCCCTGGGCTCCCCCTCACACCCTCCTGCTGCCCGAGCCCTGGGCTCCCCTCAACCTGCACCCGCTGCCGCCGCAGCTCTGGGCCTCCCCACCCCTGGGCTCTTCCCCCCCCCAACCCACACCCCCTGCCATTCCAGCCCTGGGCTCTGCCATTCCAGCCCTGGGCTCCCCCCACACATCCTGTGCTGCCCCAGATCAGGGCTCTCCCCTTCCCCCCCACCAATGCTCCACACCCCTGCACTCTCCTTCCATCCCAGCCCTGGGTCACTGGTAACTCGCTCCCAGGATGGGTCATTCAGCAGGAATTTTGGATGTGCACAGAACACAGACAGGATTGGTTCCCATATGGTTACAGAACTGCAGTAAAATGGAACAATTTTCAGCTTGTGTGATTGGAGGATACCTGGATGCATATTATAAGACTGTCCTCCATAAATGAGGAAAAGTTGAGGTGCCTTTATTATTCTTTCTTTCTCTGGGGAATTTGCCAATGCAATATCACTGTCTTCCTTTCAAACAAACAAAACTAGAAAAAAAATGGCAATCACTGTTGAAAATAGCAATTCCAGTTCTAATAACCCCTGGGAAGCATTTCTTGCTCAATTTTATCCTACTTTTTCTACAGCAAATGACAGTGGATCAGTATATTTGATTTGGGAGAAATGAAGTAACAGCTGCCCAAATTGAGCTCGAGCACTCCTGGATTTTGAGGTGTTCAGATCTGGAAGGCAGGTGCTAGATTCTCTTTCTGAACATTAGCTAAATCTGGAAAGGAAAAGTCAATTTCTGCTTCCATGACTCAGAAGGGGAAATCCTCCTACGTGCCTGGTACTGTATCTAGATGTAAGTGGGGGAATGGTCCTGCTATTGTGGGGAACTTTCCTGGCTTCTGCATTACCCCGGTGAAGTGGGCTGGCAAAAGGATCTGAGTCCTCGCTCCCACTTCCTTTACCCAGAGGCCTCCCTGCCCTTGAGGACTCCCCTGCCACTCTCCTGTCTGGCAGAGTCCTCGTAACCCCAACAAGGCTGGGCCCAGGATTCCTGGGGGACTCGACCCCCCCCAACCCTGCTGTGGTCACCCAGGACAGGGGCTAGAGTGTCTCTCTCTTTGCACTGCGCACCTCCCTGACCCACTGATCACATCATACAGTTTAAAGCAAATACAAGTTATTTAATTAACAATAACATTTAAAAAATAAGAAAAAATGGGAAAGGTTAAAGGAAAACACGTCACCCCGCTCTGTGGCAGGGACCATCACAAAAAGTGTCTCTGGACATCAGGGCACTTCACAGTCTGTTCCTTGTAGGTCTCAGGCCGCCTCCTCAGGCCCTGGCTGTGTGCAGGGATGCTGCAGGTTGGACACTTGCTCTGGCGGTGGCCACACGCTCTGGGTGGCAGGACCCTTCTCCCCAGCATCACCCCCGCCCTGTCAGGGTTATGATCCCCCTCCAAGTCTGGCCTGCAGGGCCTCTTGGCTGAGGCGTCTCCCTGTGCTGGGCCCACTGCCCAGGGTCCCCCTCGGTCTCCCCAGCTGCTCACTGCACCCAGCTCCGGACTGCTCCAGCTCCGCTCTGCCTCAGCACGGCTGCTGCTGCTGCTCTGCCTTCAGCTCCCTGGGCTGCTTGTCTGGCCTCTCTGGCTCCAGTTGTTACAGCTCTGCTCCCAGGGCAGGGCTGCTCTCTCTGGGCTGTGCTCTGGCTTTGGGGCTGCAGCACTGCTACCATCAGCTCAGCTTGGGCCCCCTGCTCTCTCCTTAGCTCGGCCCCACTCCATGTGACTCAGACAATTCCAGCTCACAGGGAGGACGGGACCCCCCTGGCCTCCTGACTCCTTGAATAGCCTGCCCGCCCTGTCAATCAGGCTGACCTGGAGCATTGGTCTCTCCACATTGTTCCTGGGGACTGTCAGTCTCAGGCTCCTGATTTCCCATCGACCCCTCCCTTTTTAGTGCTGGGAGCTAGCAACCAAACACCCCACTGAATGTTAGTAAGGGGGCAACAGTCTCCTTATATAAAGTATCTAAATCCCCTGGGCACAGCTCGCCAGGGCACAGCTTGGGAGCTGCACTGGGAATCCATCCTGCAGGAAATCCCTTCCCCCCCTCTGCTAGCTTGTGTTTTGTTACAGCCCTGGAAATAATCCCGCTGCCTGCACGTGTTCCGCAGAGAACAGAGGAGCAAATTCTCTCCCTGTTCCCCCTTCCACAGCCATTAAAGGACGGAATAAACCCCCAGCAGCGCCCTGCCCCACAGACTCCCCCCTGTAAGGAGAGAGATGTGCAGTGACTAGGGCTCCAGCTCAGCGTCACCAGGTTTATATAACTTTTGGTGATGCCCAGAATGGTCCAAGTCCTGCCCGTCCTTCCTCACCCCCCCCCAAAGCTGTGGGAGGGAGTTTGGGTACATGAGGTGCAGGCTCTGGAATGGGCAGGGGGTTGGGGGGCAGGAGGGGCGGGGGGTGGACCCTGGGAGGGAGTTTGGATGTGGGCTCTGGGCTGGGGCAGGGAGTTGGGGGGCAGTGGTGGGCTCTGGGAGGGAGTTTGGGTGTGGGCGGGGTGTGGGATCTGGGCTGTGGCAGAGGGTTGGGGTGTGGCACCTATCTTGGGCAGCTCTCGAAAGTGACCCACACCCCCATCTGGCAGCAACTCCTACATGGAGGAGGCCCGGGGGGGCATGGGTCTCCTGGCACCACTGCCCGCTGGCACCACCCCTGCAGCTCCCATTGCCGCAGTTCCAATGGCAGAGTTGGCACTTGAGGTGGGGGCAGCATGTGAGAGACACACCCCACAGAGGCCGCAGGGATGTGCCAGATGCTTCTGGGAGTGGTGCGCCGTGCGGAGCCAGGGTGGGCAGGAATCCACTTTAGTCCCGCTGTGCTGCCAGTAGTGGTGGCAGGAGCCCCCGGGCCCTTTCAAATCGCCCGGGGCCAGCTGCTCAGGCTTTCTGACTTTCTGATGGGGAAGCAAAGGGAAGGCACATGTGCCCCTCATGAGCAGTTCTGGGGAGTCTTTTTGGGGCTCCTGGAGTAGGCAGCAGAGAGGTGCAGCCCCACCACCAAGTCTGTTTCACTGGAGGAGAGTGGGGGCTGCAGGGTGATCTCCCACCTCCGTGCATCCAGCAGCCTGTGCTGCCCCCTGCCATGCTGGAGCCTCCACATTTATTTATTGACAAATAAAATTTGCAGAATTTTAAAATATTGTGCACAGAATTTTTTTGGTGCAGAATCTCCTCAGGAGTGAGACTGACTCAGGGAACCTCCTTCGATTGTCACTGCTTGGTGAACCACTCAGTCACCACACCAATGCACAGAGAGTGCCAAGCCCCACTGCTATGTGGGGCTGGGGTCGGGTCATACACAGGGGCGGCTCTAGGCACCAGCTAAACAAGCAGGTGCCTAGGGCGGCAAAATATAGGGGGCGGCATAAGGCTGCGACCCCAGCTCATCCCACCGCTGCGAGCTGAGAAGTGGCCCATCCCCTGCAGCCGGGGCAGGGCCGCGCTACCGGCTCTGCTTGGGGGAGAGGGATGGCCCCTGACCGGTAGCGCGGCCCCGCCTGGCTGCAGAAAACGGGCTGCTCCTCCTCCGCTTGTTCGCGCCCGGGTCCTAAACAGCGCAGCAGCCGCGTGGCTCCGGGGGCGGGGGCTGAGCTCTTCCCGGCTCAGAGCTGCGTGGTAAGGGGGCGGGGCTGCGAGCTCCGGGCCGAGCGGCTCCTCCCCTGACCACGCGACTCTGAGCGGGGAAGAGCTCAGCCCCCCCCTGGAGCCACGCGGCTGCAGCGCTGTGCAGGGCCGCTCCTCGAGGCGCGCGGTGAGCCGGGGGTGAGCGGCCGGGGCAGGGGGGTTGGCTAAGGGGCAGGGAGTCCCGGGGACACTCAGGGGGCAGGCAGGGGGCACAGGTTCTGTGGGAGGGGCGGTCAGGGGACAGGGAAGGGGGGGTGGATTGGGGGGGTCTCAGGGAGGTGGTTGGCAGGCACCCCCCGACCCCATTACCCCCCAGGCCCAGCCCTGATCCCCAGCTCCAAGCCCAGCCCCTCTGACCTGGGCACCCCCCCCCGGCCCCATCCCCCTCATAGCCCTGACCCCGAGCTCCGAGCCCAGCCCCTCTGATCCGGACACCCACTCACCCCATTCCCCCCACAGCCCTGACCCCCAGCTCCAAGCCCAGCCCCTCTGATCCAGACACCCCCCTGACCCCATTCCCCCCCACAGCCCTTACCCCCAGCTCCGAGGCCAGCCCCTCTGATCCGGACACCCCCCTGACCCCATTCCTCCCCACAGCCCTGACCCCCAGCTCTGAGCCCAGCCCCTCTGATCTGGACACCCCTCTGACCCCATTCCCCCCACAGCCCTGACCCCCAGCTCTGAGCCCAGCCCCTCTGAGCCGGACAGCCCCCTGTACCCATTCCCCCCACAGCCCTGACCCCCAGCTCTGAGCCCAGCCCCTCTGAGCCGGACACCCCCCTGACCCCATTCCCCACAGCCCGCACCCCCAGCTCTGAGCCCAGCCCGTCTGAGCCGGACACCCCCCTGACCCCATCCCCCTCACAGCCCTGACCCCCAGCTCTGAGCCCAGCCCCTCTGAACTGGGCACCCCTGACCCCATCCCCCACAGCCCTGACCCCCAGCTCTGAGCCCAGCTGCTCTGAGGTGGGTACCCCCCGACACCATCTCCCTCACCCCAGACCCCCAGCTCCGAGCCCAGCCCCATTGAGCTAGGCACCCCCATACCCCATCCCCCACAGCCCTGACCCTCATCTCCAAGCCCAGCCCCATTGAGCTGGGCACCCCCCGACCCCATCCCCCCCACCCCAGACCCGCAGCTCTGAGCCCAGCCCCTCTGAGCCAGTCACCTCCAACCCCATCTCCCCACAGTCCTGAGCCCAGCCCCTGTGAGCTGGGCACCCCCCGACCCAGAGCCCAGCTCCTCACCCAGCCCTGGGCAACAGCAGCACCACCTCCAGGCAGTGACAGCCCATTGGCACCAACCATCACCCAGCGACAGCCCATTGTGTAACTGCCAATGTAGACAGACCAGTAAAGCAGTTAATGTTTTTAAATAATGTATTTGGTGTATTTTCAAATTATTACAAATTAATTTTCACTAGTTATTTTTTACATTTCCAAATACATGTTACTATAGTATTGCAACTTTTTTTTATGGAAGGGGCCCCCAAAATTGCTTTGCTCCAGGCCCCCTGAATCCTCTGGGCGGCCCTACCCAGTGTGTGAGAGGAGCCGGGGAGGGAGGGAAACGGGGTCCCCTGGAGCCGAGCCCGGGCTGCAATGGCGGCGAGGGGCTCCCAGAGTGTGTGAGGAGGTGAGCGGCGGGCTGGGTTCGTCGGTGCTGAGCCCGTAGCCCCGCAGCCGGAGATCCTCGCCTTCCCGCCCCCCGGGGCTGGGCCAGGGCACCATGAGGCTGAAGAGCAGCAGGTCCAGGGGGCTCTCCAGGTCCTCGGCCGCCAGCATGTCGGGGGTGAGGGCGGTGAGTGCGAACTGATCCACCTTGGCCACCAGCAGTTCTGCGAAGCCCAGGGAGGGGGCCGTGTTCTTTGCGCCACCCCATAGCCACGCCGCCACCTGGAAGTACTCCCGCTCCGTGCCGCCCAGCAGCTCCACCCGCACGGGGACAGAGTCGCAGCTGGGCCAGGGCTCGGCTGCAGTGTGCTGGTAGCGGATCCCACATTTGGGGGGAGCCCAGTGCTGGGGCAACAGGGGGTGTGAGTGGGGGGCACTGGTGGGCGGGGGGGGCTCATGTCTGGGGGCGGGGGGGGAGCCAAAAAATGTTTTGCTTGGGGCGGCAAAAAACCTAGAGCCGGCCCTGTTTGTGTGTGTCTCTGGGTGGTGCGGCGCTGGGCGAAGGGAGTCGGAGGGGTGCCGGGCAGGGGGTTTGTGGGGGGGTCTCTGGGTGGTGCGGCGCTGGGCGTAGGGAGTCGGAGGGGTGCTGGGCAGGGGGTTGGTGGGGGTCTCTGGGTGGTGCTGCGCTGGGCGTAGGGAGTCGGACGGGTGCCGGGCAGGGGGTTTGTGGGGGTCTCTGTGCGGTGCGGCACTGGGCATAGGGAGTCGGAGGGGTGCCGGGCAGGGGGTTTGTGGGGGTCTCTGGGTGGTGCGGCGCTTGGCATAGGGTGTCGGAGGGGTGCCGGTCAGGGGGTTTGTGGGGGTCTCTGGGTGGTGCTGCGCTGGGTTTAGGGAGTCGGAGGGGTGCTGGGCAGGGGGTTGGTGAGGGTCTCTGGGTGGCGCGGCGCTGGGCGTAGGGAGACTGAGGGGTGCAGGGCAGGGGGTTGGTGGGGGTCTCTGGGTTGTGCGGCGCTGGGCGTAGGGAGTCGGAGGGGTGCAGGGCAGGGGGTTTGTGGGGGTCTCTGGGTGGTGCGGCGCTGGGCATAGGGAGTCGGAGGGGTGCCGGGCAGGGGGTTTGTGGGGGTCTCTGGGTGGTGCGGCGTTGGGCGTAGGGAGTCAGAGAGGTGCTGGGCAGGGGGTAGCATGGTGCAGCATGGGCCCGCCCCCAAGAGGAAGAAGCACGATGGCAGTGCAGGGCTGGGCTGGACAGCGTGGGACTGGCAGCTCCCAGTTTGTAAACAGGGCCCTTGTACTGGGCTGGGTGGAGTGGGGCTGTCCCTGCCGTGCCATGACCCATCTCCCATTGCCCCCGGCCAGCCCCTTGCTCTGAGGACTCTGCCTCCTGCCCCATGTCCCCATTTCCCCCATGGGGACCCACAAATATCTTTACCACTGGGCCCACAAAAAGTTAATCTCGCCCTGTTTGGGGTGCAGGCTCTGGGGCGGGAGTTGGGGGGCGGGAGGGTTGCAGGCTATGGGGAGGTTGAGTGAGGGGGGCAGGCTCTGAGCTGGGGCAGGGGATGGGGGTGCAGGGGGGGTGTGGACACGCAGGCTCGGGGAGGGAGTTGGGGGGCAGGAGGGTTGCAGGCTCTGGGGAGGTTGAGTGAGGGGTGCAGGCTCTGAGCTGGGACAGGGGATGGGGGTGCAGGGGGGGTGCGCACACGGGCTCTGGGAGGGAGTTGGGGGTCGGCAGGGAAGCAGGCTATGGGGAGGTGGAGTGAGGGTGCAGGCTCTGAGCTGGGGCAGGGGATTGGGGTGCAGGGGGGGTGCAGACACGCAGGCTCGGGGGGGGAGTTGGGGGGCAGGAGGGTTGCAGGCTATGGGGAGGTTGAGTGAGGGGTGCAGGCTCTGAGCTGGGGCAGGGGATGGGGGTGCAGGGGGGGGTGCGGACACACGGGCTCGGGGAGGGAGTTGGGGGGCGGGAGGGCTGCAGGCTATGGGGAGGTTGAGTGAGGGGGGCAGGCTCTGAGCTGGGGCAGGGCATGGGGGTGCAGGGGGGTGCAGACACGCGGGCTCTGGGCTGCAGTAGGGGGGCGGGGGCTAGCAGGCTATGGGGAGGTTGAGTGAGGGGGGCAGGCTCTGAGCTGGGGCAGGGGATGGGGGTGCAGGGGGGTGCGGACACGCGGGCTCGGGGGGGAGTTGGGGGGCGGGAGGGGTGCAGGCTATGGGGAGGTTGAGTGAGGGGGGTAGGCTCTGAGCTGGGGCAGGGGATGGGGGTGCAGGGGGGTGCGCACACGGGCTCGGGGAGGGAGTTGGGGGCAGGAGGGTTGCAGGCTATGGGGAGGGTGAGTGAGGGGGGCAGGCTCTGAGCTGGGGCAGGGGATGGGGGTGCAGGGGGGTGCAGACACACGGGCTCGGGGAGGGAGTTGGGGGGCAGGAGGGTTGCAGGCTGTGGGGAGGTTGAGTGAGGGGGGCAGGCTCTGAGCTGGGGCAGGGGATGGGGGTGCAGGGGGGTGCAGACACGCGGGCTCTGGGAGTGAGGGGGCGGAGGGGTGCAGGCTATGGGGAGGTTGAGTGAGGGGGGCAGGCTCTGAGCTGGGGCATGGGATGGGGGTGCAGGGGGGTGCAGACACACGGGCTCGGGGAGGGAGTTGGGGGGCAGGAGGGTTGTAGGCTGTGGGGAGGGTGAGTGAGGGGGGCAGGCTCTGAGCTGGGGCAGGGGATGGGGGTGCAGGGGGTGCGGACACGCGGGCTCTGGGAGGGGGGTTGGGGGGCGGGAGGGGTGCAGGCTGTGGGGAGGTTGAGTGAGGGGTGCAGGCTCTGAGCTGGGGCAGGGGATGGGGGTGCAGAGGGGGGTGCGGACACACGGGCTCGGGGAGGGAGTTGGGGGGCGGGAGGGTTGCAGGCAATGGGGAGGGTGAGGGAGGGGGGCAGGCTCTGAGCTGGGGCAGGGGATGGGGGTGCAGGGGGGGCGGACACGCGGGCTCGGGGAGGGAGTTGGGGGGCAGGGGGGTTGCAGGCTATGGGGAGGGTGAGTGAGGGGGGCAGGCTCTGACCTGGGGCAGGGGATGGGGGTGCAGGGGGGTGCAGACACGCGGGCTCTGGGAGGGAGTTGGGGGGCGGGAGGGTTGCAGGCTATGGGGAGGGTGAGGGAGGGGGGCAGGCTCTGAGCTGGGGCAGGGGATGGGGGTGCAGGGGGGTGCGGACACGCGGGCTGGGGGGGGTGTTGGGGGGCAGGGGGGTTGCAGGCTATGGGGAGGGTGAGTGAGGGGGGCAGGCTCTGAGCTGGGGCAGGGGATGGGGGTGCAGGGGGGTGCGGACACGTGGGCTGGGGGGGAGTTGGGGGGCGGGAGGGTTGCAGGCTATGGGGAGGGTGAGTGAGGGGGGCAGGCTCTGAGCTGGGGCAGGGGATGGGGGTGCAGGGGGGTGCGGACACGCGGGCTCGGGCGGGGGGGAGTTGGCAGCTCGGCGCTGCGGCAGGGGAAGGGGCTGCGGGGGTTTCACACGGACACAGACACTTTCCCACAGTCCCAGGGCGGGAGGCAGAGCCGGGGGGGGCGGGGGGGTCTGGCCGGTGTGTCCCGCACTCGGGCTCCCGGCCGGAGCAGGGGCCGCCCCGCAGCGCTGGCACAGACCGAGCGGCGCTGCGGGGTCGGGGCTCGGACAGGCGGGGGGGGGGGCGGTGCCTGGAGCCCCGGGAACCCGCCCCCCCCCCGGGCTGACACGCGGCAGAACCGAGACAGCCGGTGCCCCCCCCGCCCGGCCCCCCCAGATCTGCGCGCAGGGTCTGGCAGCGGCTCCCCCCCCGGCCCCTCCCCCGCCGCCCCCTGCAGCAGCTCGACCCCCCCGGCCAGTGAATTTCTGCCCCGCTCAGCCCCTCCCCCCCGCTGCAATTTGCCCCCCGGCGCTTTTCACCCCCCCGAGGAGCGGGCAGCGAAGCGCCGGGAGCGGTGAGGGCAGCGAGCGGGCAGCGGCGACAGCGGCGGTTACTGCGCAGGCTCCGTGCAGCCCAAGTAGCGAGTCCGGAGCGGGGGCTGTTTCTGTCGTTACACCGGACCCGTCACGTGACTCCTCCCCCACCGTCCCCCGCGGGGTGCGTCACTTCCGGCCGCTGCGGGGGGAGGCTCCGGGCGCGCGGCGGAACCGGTAAGAGCCGAGCGGGGCGCGGGGAACAGACACCTGGGCCCGAGACACACCCCCCTGGGCCCGGCTGGGAGCTGGGGCGGGGCGGGGGGTCCCGGTGCGGCCTCTGTAGCGGGGGGGGGGCGGGGTGAGTGTATGTCCGTGTCTCGCCCCTCCCCCTCCCCCACTGCCGCCCCCTCCCCCCCCCGGGCTCCCTGCGGCCCGTGTGAGGGGGGGAACCGTCACTGCCCGCGTGCGCTGGAGCGTCCCGTAAAATCCCCCCCCGGGGCCCCTCACACCGCCCCGCCCCCCCCCCCGCGTTGGGGGTTTGTCTCCCCGCTGCCGGGGGCGGAGTCTGTGACCCGTTTCCCCCCCAACTCTCAGACCCGGATATAAAACACCCCAAACCCCCCCCCCCCCCGCCCCGTTCTCCCGCCTTCGCTGCTGCCGCCGGACCGGGCCGCGCGCGGGGCCCCGCCTCGGTAACGGGACCACGCAAGCCACCGCCCGGATCGACCCTGAGCCCGGGTCCCCCCCGCGGGACGGGGCCTTGGGGGCCAACGGCGCCGCTTTCCCCCCCGCTCCTCGGCCAGACCCTGGTGGGAACCGCTCAGATCTTATCCCTGATCGACACCTGCCCCCCCCCCGTGTGTGTGTGTCTGGGGGGGGGTTGTTTTTTTCCCTGAATTGCCTGACGTTATGTTGTGGTGGGTTTTATTCTGTGTGATTTGTTTTCATACGTATCTATTGTAGGGCAGCCTAGTGCCTTCAGCTGCCATGTCTCTGTCCAGCTCCCCCTGCTGAGGCAGGATCCGGTATCTGTAGATTATCTCTGTCCTACCTGTTCCTAAAAACTTCCAGGGACAGAGACTCCCCAGCCCCCCTTGTAAGACTATTCCCGAGCTGACCTGCCTTAGCTCTGGGGACACCCACACAGACTGTAGTGGTGAGCAGCTCTGGAGAGAGAGGAGACCCCAGTGAGTGGCAGCTGGCTAAAGAGACTGAAGTTGGGAGGTGAAACATTGACGTGTCCAAGGTCACCCAGGCTGTCTGTGACCGAGCTAGAAATAGGTTCCAGTGGCACCGTACTGCTGTTTCTGAAGGTCTCTGCCACCCTGGTGTTTTAGGCGCTGGTGCAAACCCTTAGTACAGACAGAATTTACACTAGTGCACTCTGATTGGCACTGGTGCACCATGTCCCTGTTTGAAGGCTTGCGGGGGGACGGGGACACTGACTTCTCCTGACCCAGGGGACACCCCTCAGCTGTGTGCAGGGACCGCAGCTGAGCTGCCCTGCCGAGACAGCCTGTGCATCCATGGACAAACCACCTCTTCCTGCAGCCTAATACAGTGGGGTCTGGGGACCTTCCCAAGCTGCGGGTGATGTGGCTCTGGAGTTACCGGGGTCTGTTCCTGGCTCTGTCCCTGACCTGCTTGGTGACCTGGGGGAAGTCACAGCCCCTCTGTGCTTTCCTCCTACCCATTGTTGCTTGGATTGTGATCTCTTTGGGGCAAGGACCGCACTGATTGGTCGAGGTGTTAGTTAAAGCAATTTGGTGGAGGTGTGATTGTGATATGAGAAGATCTGGGTCTGAGTCCCCCATTGTGCGATGAAAGGAGAGAGGTGCATGTGTACCTGGAGCTTCCAGTCTGTCTCGTTTCTGCACTGAGCGGTGCATGTTGTCAGGAGGAAACGGGACTGTTTGCCATGGGAATGGTCAGCAGTGAGGTGGGATCTGAGAGCAGTCTGTGTGCTTCACGATGGGTGAGTGAATGGAGACTGTTAACTGGAACTTCTGTGAGTAAGGATGAAAGAGTTGTAAAAAGGGGTGAAGGGCTGTTCAATTGACCAAGTGTGCGGCTGTTTCTGGGGAGCAGGCCCAGTATCTGAGTGTAGAACAGGTGTCGGTAGCTCCTGTACAGCGCAGCTCACCTAAAACCACATTCTGCCTTAGCAAAGGTAAGCTCTGTCCCCTTCTGTTTGCTTCTGAAAGTTGCCTTTCCCAGGGCTTTGCTGCCTTTGTGAATTGCAGAATTAGGATTGCATTGGTGTGTATTTTCTCTGCATTTCCTGATTATTACAAGTTTGAGTTTTGCTGATCTCTCTTCTGGAGGGGCATCAGTCAGCTTCGGGCAACCTTAAATCCTGCTTTCATAAAGTTTTAATACGTGAATTTCCTAGCTTTTTGCACAGAGCAGTGTTGGCAGGAGGAGTTAGCAGTAGTATAGGCAGTTCTGGGTCTCACACAAGTTTGCAATCAGAGGCACAGGGAAGTGCAGTGACTTACCCATTGTCACCCAGCAGGCCCGTGGCAGAGCCAGGAATAGTCTGGGTCCAGAGCTTTCTCCACCTAGCTGCTGCGTGATTCTGAAGTTTGGCTCCCCTCTCCTGTATTTTTTGTTACGGTGGAATGGGAATAATGGTCATGCTTTCAAGTGTGTCTCTCCTCCTCCTCCTGACACCATTTGCAGCTCGGCCTCCCCTTCTTTCAAGTGTTTGCCATGGGCAGTGGTAACAGAGCCAGTGAGAGAAATCTCTGACATGGTCTGTGCCCCAGCTGGGCCTTCTGCTCCTGGTCCAGCTGTGCCCTAGCTCTGCCCCTCCTCCAAACAGGCCCCCTCCCCTATACACTCTGGCCTGCCCCTGCACCCCATACACGTGTAACATGTGCCTTGAAACTATTCCTAGTTTGGATTTGGGATGATTAAATTTGTTACCTTCAGCTCCCCCACACTCCAGTTTCCCCCACACTCCCCATCACACTCCCCCCCCTTCAGCTCCCCCACACTCCAGTTTCAGTTGTTTGGTGGTGTCCCGATGGTTTTCCACTGATAGTTTGGGAGGGAGCAGGGCTGGACAGTTGAGTTTATAAAGTAGATGTTCAGTGTTAATTCTTTGTTCCGTACATATGACCCATACGCTGATCTCTCAGTCACTGAGTCTTGACCAGTGATGAGCTTTCTGTAGACACCTCACAGGACCATCCTCCAAGCGATGTGTTTGGTGTGATGGGTTTGTCAGGTCTCAGGTGAGAGCTGCTGGCAAAGACCAAGTGACCCTTTGCCAAGGGATCTGTGTCACTGTCTGACCCCCCTAGGCCAGGGAGAGGACGACTTTATGCCAATGGCCTTCAGGACGGGTGCTGAGTTCACTGCAGTGCTCCATGTCCCCTCTCCGTTTGCCTTCTCGCTGTGCTGTCTGGGACGCTGCCCTGCTTCCTGCTCCCCAGGCCACCCCGTGTCTACTCCATGTGCCAGGCTGCTGGCAGCCCCCAGGGAGAGGCCATCCAGCCCCTCAAACTGGTGCCCAACTACTGGGCCTCAGGCCTTCTGGGGTGCAGCTCTGAGAGTCCCATTGGCCCCTGCCCCATGGTGCTACGGGGGCACGTCCTTCTCGGGGCACCAGGTGAAACAGCAAAAGAGCCGACTCTCGGCAAACAAGGGTAAATAAAGGAATGAAAGAAAGAAACGGGGAAAGCCCTGTGGACAGCTCCCATCAGGATCTGGGCCCCTCTTACTGCTGAGAGCCCTGGGAGCATCTCAGTCGCCTTCAGAGTTTAGTGGGTCCCCAGCACAAGTTTTAACCTGCTCCCCCTTTGAGCTCTGGGATCCCCACCCTCCCTCAGTGAAGGCCAGAGCCCCGAATGCTGCCAGCCCTCTCCCTGGGGCTGGAAATGCTCCACAGACTGTTCCCTCCCCAGGGTGCCCCCCCTCCCCCCCCAGAGTAGAGTAGGTCTCTCCTGTTAGCTCCTGCTCCAGTCCTGACAGGCCAGTCCAGACTAAAGCAGCAGTTTAACGCCTTCTGTGCCAGCGTGGGGTTTATATAGCCCTTCACAGGCGCCCAGGCCCAGGGAATGGCCCCCTATCAGCCCCATGCCTGAGGTGGTGGGGAGACCCACTGGCAGCATTGCCCAGAGGGTGTGTTTTGTTATCCCTCTCCCTCCCCGAACCCGGACCCCTTATGCCCCCTCCGTCACTCACCCCTGTCTGAGGAGACAATGCGGGTGATGGGGCGCGGGCGCTGCTGTGCTGGAGATGGTTGCAGCCTGGACCCTCCTAGAAGGTTGCCGGGTTGCTGACGTGCCCTGGAGGAGAACGGGGGCTTGGTGGAGACCACAGACCCTTTGGCCCACACTGTGTCCCTGTGAAGCCTGCTCTGCAGTGCCGCCAATTGCTGCTGGTGGCGTTGTGCCCGTTAGTCTCTGTAATGCTGTCCCCAGTGACTGGAGAGCACGAGCACCGGCCTCAGGCAGACTGGTGAGAAGCAGGGAACAAACCCCAGACTGGGTGTGAGGTCTGTATGGAGATTTCACCAACCAAGTATCCAGTGTAAACGCTTCAGGCTCTGTAACAGCATCAACGTGGAACCACAGACAGTCCCCTTGGGTGATCCCATATATCTCACCACGCAGGTGAGCTCACCTTTGTGACAGATGGTCCCTGGCACTGGGCGTTCTCAACCTTTTTCTTTCTGAGGTCCCCCCTCCCCCCAACACGCTATAAAAACTCCACAGCCCACGTGGGCCACAGTAACCAGAGCTGGCGTTAGGGGGGATGCCACAGGGGCCCCCACAAAGCTCCGTCGCTCAGGCCAGGGGTCTCAAACACCTGGGCTCCATGCGGCCTGCGGGGCTCTTGGGTGTGGCCGCCAAGCTCCCCTCTGCCTACCCGCGGGATGGCCCCCATGGCGCTGCGAGCCCCGTGCCGCTGTCTGGAGCAGCTGGCAGCTCGCCCCTCCCGGCCAGGGGAGGGGGAAAGAGGCAGAGGGCTCCTTCATTGCCTCCTTCCAGGCACCGCCCCCCACAGCTCCCATTGGCCGGGAACAGGGAACCGCGGCCAATGGGAGCATCGCGGGAGGTACCTAGAGGAGCGGCAAGAGAGCGCACGCCCGGAGCCCTGGCACCCCCCCCCCCCGAGGCTGCAGGGACATGGAGCAGCGCGGGGCCGGGGGCCAGGGCAGGCAGGCAGGGAACCTTCCTTGGCCCCGGTGCCCACTGCTGCCACCCCGGAGCCGCTCTAGGTAACCGGCGCTGGGCTGGAGCCTGCACCCCAACCCCCTTCCCTGAGCTCCCTGCCACATCCCACACCCCTCCTGCACCCCAGCTCCCTTCCCTGAGCACCCTGCCGCATCCCGCACCCCTCCTGCACCCCAGCTCCCTTCCTTGAGCCCCCTGCCGCATCCCACACCCCAACCCCCTTCCCTCAGCCCCCGTCACATCCCACACCCCTCCTGCACCCCAACTCCCTTCCCTGAGCTTCCTGCCGCATCCCGCACCCCAGCTCCCTGCCCTGAGCCCCCTGCCACATCCCACACCCCTCCTGCACCCCAACCCCCTGCCCTGAGCCCCCTGCCGCATCCCACACCCCAACCCCCTGCCCTGAGCCCCCTGCCGCATCCCACAGCCCAACCCCCTGACCTGAGCTCCCTACCACATCCCACACCTCTCCTGCACCCCAGCTCCCTGCCCTGAGCCCCCTGCCACATCCCACACCCCTCCTGCACCCCAGCTCCCTGCCCTGAGCCCCCTGCCACATCCCACACCCCTCCTGCACTCCCTGCCCTGAGCCCCCTGCCACACCCCTCACCCTCTTGCATCCCACCCACCAATGCCCTGCCCTGAACTCCCTGCCTCACCCTGCACAGCACCTATACCTCAACTCTCTGCTCTGAGCCCCTGCCGCACCCTGCACCATTTCTGCACCCCCTGGGGGCAGCGTTGGGGTGGGGACTTTGGGGTACGGGTTGGATTGGGGCAGGGAAGCGGTGGAGTGGGGGCGGGGCCAGAGGCAGCAAAGCGGGGGTGTCAGTGATGCGGCCCTCGGTTCAATGCACTAGTCCTCATGTGGCCCTCGTGCTCATTTGAGTTTGAGACCCCTGGCTTAGGCTTTGGCTTCAGCCCTGGGTGGTGGGGCTCAGGGCCCTGACTTCAGTCCCATGCGCTGGGAGTTCAGCTTTCTGCCCTGGGCCTCAGCGAGTCTAATGCCGGCCTTGCTAGGCAGCCCCCTGAAAGCTGCTCACGGCCCCCCAGGGGGCCCCAGTCCCCTGGTTGAGAACCCCTGCCTTACCCCACTGCCTTACCCCCTGGTTCGTAGCTGACTGCCTTTTTATAACAGTCAGGCCCAGCTGGAACAAAGCACTCCCAAATCACACTGTTCAAACAAGCAATCAAGCAAGCACACGGTCAAACTGCCAAACTGTCCCCTCAACAGACACTCAGATACTCACCAGCGCAGTCCCCCTAATGCAGCACTTAGCGTATCTCTCTGCTCAGTCAGCTCCCAGGCAAACTCCTTCTGTTTGCCTCTCTGCTGTTTGCTGCTCAGCTGGTTCGCAGCTGACTGCCTTTTTTCTAATTGAGGATAAAGAGAAGCAGAGGGCTGCACTGGGGCAGGAAGACATTTGGATGTCTTACATTGAAGTTTAAATCCTGTACTTCAGTTTTTAATTTTTCTTGCGAGTCCTTCAGACTCCGCACCCGAGACTCATGGAGTCTCTTTGTTGCTTCCTCCCACCAAGACAGAAACTGCTCGCACTGCGCAGCAGAGGCGTGTGATTTAAGGGTTTCTCTGAGGTATGTAAGTTTATCTAACTCAAAGGTACCTTCTAATGGGCATTGTTTAAATGAATTTTCACGCGTGTACAGATTCCAATCATTTAAATACCTGCAGGTTTTAGGACCATAATGTACGTACATGTAATATGCTGGGGTACCCTTAGGGGGTAAGGTGGAAAGTTTAGACTGTTCCCCCCCCCCTTTTCCAGTCACACCAACTGAGGGGGTCCCTGTCCGCGCTAGCGGACCAGAATCTAAGGATCCCTCCCTACAGGGCACTCACATACAGGAGAGACTCACAAGAAAGACTACGACCCTCGTACACCTCCTTTCAGCAAAGAGCGTCGGCTAGTCTCTGGGAGATAAAGCCGCGTACTCTAATTGCTTCCAGGGAGACGATCAGATTGTCAGCAGCCCACACAGAAGGGAAAGGGGAGGGAAGATGGGTTCACACACTCCTAGACCCAGGCAGCTTCCTCGCCGGACTATGCCAAGCTGAGTCAGCCCACCATGGGTCGGATCGCCTAAAGATCCACTAGTTACCGGGCTTGCGTTAGAGCAGTCCTGATCATTAGCTTCCGCTTCACAGGGTACTCTGGGCGTCTTCCGATAACGATCACTCACACTGGTGTACACACACACACACACCAAGGCCTCTTTTCCTCTTTTTAACCCTTTTTTAACCTTTTTATCTCTTTGTAAAAATTTTTTTTTTTTTAACCAAGATGCATCGTTACCTGGTCCGGACCAATACCATGAGGCGGTATGACAACCCCTCTTGAGGCAGTAAAAACCCCTCAGCACCGGTGCATTCTAATGCATTTACCTATGCATTACCTTATGCATTACGTGTTGGCCAACTCAGCAGTTCCCAGTACTGCTATAAACTAACCTTATTGGGGCCTCTCCCCAATACCACTCTGCATTTGATCCTGCTGCACAGTCAATAAGTTCAGATGGCGTGAGCCCAGCAGAAACAGATGTCCCCCACAGACAGTCCTCCTCCGACACCCCAATAGAGATTTCAAAAGGTCTCTTACCTCTATTGTGGCGCCATGGGGTTCGAAGGGGAACGATCCGTAGTAGCCGTCTATGTGTCCGTGGGCGTTGCCATCCCGGACGAGCCCCCAAATTGTCGAAGAAAAACTAAGTTCTCGCTTTTGTTTGGGTGCAGCAAAACCAAATACTTTATTAATTTCTCTAGTGAACACAAGAGGGAGAGAGTGTCATAGGAACTGGGTTGCCCCTAGTCCCGGACGGATCTGTCTCAATTAGTAAACAATCATAGCAATTATTTATACCTTTGTTACAGACAGTGGCTAGCAAACCTGGAGACAGTAAAAAGTAAACATTTGCATTTGTTATACATAAGCCTGTTCGCTATCTTATTTGTCTTCAATACTAGAACAGAAAACAAAACTGCAGTTTACAAGGTCGTAATGACTCTTCACACAATTCACTCTGTACCAGATATCTTACAGCATACAGGGTCACATCCTAACTTCTGCAAAATTAGCTAACATACATTAAGATCCCTTCAAACCTATATTAATTAATTCTTGGCCTCCACACTATTTAGAAAAGCTGGACGAGCACAAGTCCATGGGGCCGGATGAGCTACATCCGAGGGTGCTAAAGGAGTTGGCCGATGAGATTGCAGAGCCATTGGCCATTATCTTTGAAAACTCATGGCGATTGGGGGAGGCCCTGGATGACTGGAAAAAGGCTAATGTAGTGCCCATCTTTAAAAAAGGGAAGAAGGAAGATCCAGGGAACTACAGGCCAGTCAGTCTCACCTCAGTCCCTGGAAAAATCATGGAACAGGTCCTCAAGGAATCAATTCTGAACCACTTAAAGGAGGGGAAAGTGATCAGGAACAGTCAGCATGGATTCACCAAGGGCAAGTCATGCCTGACTAACCTAATTGCCTTCTATGATGAGATAAGCGGCTCTGTGGATGAGGGGAAAGCAGTGGATGTGCTATTTCTGGACTTTAGCAAAGCTTTTGATACAGTCTCCCACAGTATTCTTGCCAGCAAGTTAAATAAGTATGGGCTGGATGAATGGACAGTAAGGTGGATAGAAAACTGGCTAGATGGTCGGGCTCAACGGGTAGTGATCAATGGTTCCATGTCTAGTTGGCAGCCAGTATCAATTGGAGTGCCCCAAGGGTCGGTGCTGGGGCCGGTTTTATTCAATATCTTCATTAACGATCTGGAGGATGGTGTGGACTGCACCCTTAGCAAGTTTGCAGATGACACTAAACTGGGAGGAGTGGTTGATATGCTGGAGGGTAGGGATAGGATACAGAGGGACCTAGACAAATTAGAGGATTGGGCCAAAAGAAATATGATGAGGTACAACAAGGACAAGTGCAGAGTCCTGCACTTAGGACGGCAGAATCCCATGCACTGCTACAGACTAGGGACCGAATGGCTGGGCAGCAGTTCTGCAGAAAAGGACCTAGGGGTTACGGTGGACGAAAAGCTGAATATGAGTCAACAGTGTGCCCTTGTTGCCAAGAAGGCTAATGGCATTTTGGGTTGTATAAGTAGGGGCATTTCCAGCAGATCGAGGGATGTGATCATTCCCCTCTACTCAGCACTGGTGAGGCCTCATTTGGAGTACTGTGTCCAGTTTTGGGCCCCACACTACAAGAAGGATGTGGATAAATTGGAGAGAGTCCAGCGGAGGGCAACAAAAATGATTAGGGGGCTGAAGCACATGACTTATGAGGAGAGGCTGAGGTAACTGGGATTGTTTAGCCTGCAGAAGAGAAGAATGAGGGGGGATTTGATAGCTGCTTTCAACTACCTGACAGGGGGTTCCAAAGAGGATGGATCTAGACTGTTCTCAGTGGTAGAAGATGACAGAACAAGGAGTAATGGTCTCAAGTTGCAGAGGGGGAGGTTTAGGTTGGACATTAGGAAAAACTTTTTCACTAGTAGGGTGGAATGGGTTACCTAGGGAGGTGGTGGAATCTCCTTCTTTAGAGGTTTTTAAGGTCAGGCTTGACTAAGCCCTGGCTGGGATGATTTAGTTGGGTTTGGTCCTGCTTTGAGCAGAGGGTTGGACTAGATGATCTCCTGAGGTCCCTTCCAACACTGAGATTTGATGATTCTATGAATCACAGCGATGTTCAGGTTACTGCCAGTCCCAAAGGACCAGTCACTTCCTTAGGTCAAATGACTCTTAGATCTTCCAACAAAGAGAACACTTGTAGCCAGTCCTGTCATAACCTGTATTAATATTTATTTAAAAGGAAATGAGAGTTGTTTACAAAGTTAAAGCAGGTAATCCTATAGATGCAGATGAGTTACAGTCTGAAATTTCAAATGGTAATAGAAGCTTCTATAATAAGCAAGCTCTGCATATTCTTTAGGACTAACCCCGGCTAGGCAGCTGGGGATCTCTTGCTGATGAGTAAAAACTTTGCCCCCCAGAGTCCAAGCAGCTACAGATCATCAGTTCCTTCTGTGTGGGGTTTTTCATCCCCTTCCTGCCATGTGCTCTGTCCTAGAAACTCAGCTAATGGAAAGTCAAGAGCACAACAACAGTCTTATGTCTTCTTTAACGTCCCATAATAGTCTCTCTGGTGTGGATGGACCTTTCCTTCCAGGCAGGGTGTAATGCATTCGGTTGCCAATCAGCACTTCACCTAGGTAAAGTCTCCCTCCTGTGTGGTGATTTACAGAGCCACAGAGGCTCACAATGCAACTAGTTAGATATTAACCCAGGCAGCAACTCACAAGCATTTAATGAAGTCTAAAAATGTTCTTATAATCCTCAATACTAACACAGGTGAGTCAGACTGATTCCACTGTGCGTTTGTCCATGTTCAATTAAGACATAGAGGCTTGTGTAAGAGCTAACACCTCATCTGGCAGTGTCACAGGCAGGCTGGGCAGGGATGGTATCTCTAGCCTCTGTTTGCCAGAAACTGGGAATGGGTGACAGGGGATGGATCACTTGATGATTCCCTGTTCTGTTCTTTCCCTCTGATGCACCTGGCATTGGTCACTGAGCTAGATGGACCATTGGTCTGATGCAGTGGGCAGCTCTTATGTTCACAGTCTGTATGAGGAGTATTTACTCATTGGGACTCACTGGGGAGCCACAGAAAGGAACAA